>NC_133474.1:14936656-15109152 GCF_025370935.1 Choristoneura fumiferana | reverse complement strand
GGCGCCCGCCGCGGCCAGCGGCAGCTCCGGCGGCGCGCGCGAGAATGCATACAAATTTCAATTCTCGTCTCGCCTCGTCGGTGGAAAATCACCTTTAAGAGGCGTGATCGTGGCGGATTAGCTACGTAGCAAGAGTAGCAAATGCCACGGGCCCCGCGTGTCTAGGGGCCCCGCGGTCCAATGCTTTCTGATCGTAAAAATACCAGTTTAGATAAAAGCATGTTTTTTTTAAATCAATGTGTACAATACTACCACCACAAAACCAACACGAAACCGCCATCAAAGAAACAGATGGTATGAAAATGAGCGACTATTATAGTGTTTTATTTAATACTAGGCGTATAGTAAACTAAAGTTGAAGCAAATCAAGGGCCCCATGATGAAATTTGCTACAGGCTCCGCGCTGGCTTAATCCGGCTCTGCGCCTCTGCCAAGTAAAATAGCACTGGGGTATAGCGGAAGGCTGAAATTCTGCTTAGGTACTTATTTGGTAAGCTAAGGATATATGCCCCAAAATCTCAAGGTTATAGCGTCGTTCATTTAAAAGTTATAGGATTTTAAAGTTGGTACGCGAGTTTGATACTGACTGACTGAATAATTAAGAATAATTAAAAATTAACTAGTAGGTAGGTACTTCCATAATACTTACCTATACATAGAGAGTTGACATAGAAAAATCTTCAAAACCGGGATATTCGAGGATCTAGAGTACCTACCTACCTACCTGGTGATCTTGATGTAAAAACCAAGAGCCCAGCAAACAATTAGCGATATTCAAGTTCTGCCAATAACCGCTAAATCTTTAGTTCTTCCTTAGGCTAATCTGTCCTTACTTAACTATAATTTTATTATACTTTTTATTACGCCACGTTAGTTTTTGTCGTTCGAATAAAAAATACAAAATAAAGACTGTATCGTTAAGTATAAAGACAAGAATAAACTATGATATATTTTTTAATATTATACATTTGATATATATATCATTTTGAATTTTTGTATAGTAAGAATATCTACAGAATCCAAAATTAATCGTAGAAAAACTAAAATTATCCAATTTTGGCCAGTTTCCTGACTTTCTGCCTCATGATACCCATTAATGATCGGACAGCAATTTTATTGCAATTTCTAGCAATTTTGTTCGAATCTGAATGAAACTGTTGCTCGTAGCCTCCGTAGGTAGGTATCGGCACTGCCCTTTTGCGTAATTAAGCCTTCATTATAGCCCAGTAATGTTCGATCTGGTAAAGATATGGGCAATATAGTGGATTCCTTAAAATTATTGTTTTGTACCATTTTATCACCTTAGCTGCGTAGTGGCAAGACGATCAGTAGGGCCAAAATACAGTTTCTAATACTCTCTTCTGTCACAGAATAAATAGTACAAGACAGTGTGTACAAGTACTCCTGTACCCTTAGTGTAAGTTTTCGGTTACAAAATACGTCTCGATCGCGTTCGCGTTAAAATATCAAATTTGTATGGAAACACGAACATCGCAAACATTCCGCTAGAGGCGCTGTACCCCTAGTGTAAGTTTTCGGTTACAAAATACGTCTCGATCGCGTTCGCGTTAAAATGTCAATTTATATGGGAACACGAACAGCGCCTCTATCGGAACGTTTGTGAAGTTCGTGTTTCTATACAAATTGAGATTTTAACGCGAACGCGTTTGAGACGTATTTTGTAACCGAAAATTTACACTGAAAGGGTACTGAAGATACCTACTTCTTCATGTAAATTTCGGCATTCATTGATGAAGTGGTGAAAAATGAACTAGATTTTATTCCGCACTAGCAAATTTCCTGCCACATCATGGTTAGCCAAACTTTTTAACAAAAATAGATTTTTCGGATTGAGTAACCTCCGATCTCTCATAAACCGTGTAAAACTGAGGCTGAGGACCTGGCAAAGACTTGTTATTCAGTTTTACATATGTTTCATCATCCATTATATATATATAACACTCGTGTGTTTTTCCGAAAAAATTAAGCCGTTCAGCTACCGGATGCGTTTTTTGACAGATGCACCTTGTTGTTCATTTATTTTTGGTTGTTTCTGTTTTTTAAATGTCTGTAAGTTATTCCTTTTTTTAGTACGTTACACCATCCCAATAGTAGTTTTCAGTTTTTTAGCGATATATCGAACAGATAGCTCACTGTTAGACGCGTATGCCTTTACTATCTTCCGATCCAGTTGTGGACTGGATGGACCTGGTTTTTGGCCTGGTCGTTGTCGATCATGGAAAGTATATTCCTCGCCGGATTGCAGTTTGAACGGCTCCCACACTTACGTTTTCCATTTTTGCTAGTTTTCGGTACTTATTGTATACCTTTGACTGAACACCATTTGTCCACAATAAATTTTCGCTGTTGTTGGTGTCAGGCCTCGCATTTTTTTTATTTAATTTTTTCTTGCAGAATAATTATATCAACGGAAATCGGTTCTGTGACATATGACGAACATTTTTCTCTTTGATAAAATATTTTTTAAATGTCAAAATACTATGTTGTGCAAGTAACAAGTTGTCTTTATACATACAGTATAAGCACCTACATCATTTGTAGGTATATATTTTTTCAGACTGGCTGCCAACAGAAACTATGAATCTATAGGTATCTTTTCATCATCGTTGCAGAGGTAAGTACAAAAAAAAAGAAAAGTATACTTTAGTTAAAATTACGGGTTGTAGTTTTTTTTTGGTCCCGTAGTCAAAAGTACAAATACGAAACCCTTACAGTTTCGTCATGTCCGGCCGTCCGACGTAGCTATATTGATGAAATTTGGAGTATGTATGTATACCTACCTAGCCTTGTGATGGCTGGTACCTACCTACTTAGTTCGAATATCAAATATAATTCTTTCTTTTAGGGAGGGAAGTACATATCTACTATCACGTACAGTCACCTGCATTAATATCTGGCACAGGAATAGAGTCTTATCAGATATTTATGCACGCTTTGTTGTGTCTGATATTGGTGGCGACTGTACCTACTACTCAACTTTCTTCTTTGCGACATTCTATTATTTTCCTATTTTCTTTCTTTATGACGATCGAAGTTTATTAAACTAGGATTTAACCTTATCATTGCTTCGTTAGCGCCAACGGCGAGTTTGTGTATTTAGGTTCCAACAAAGTTCAGTATGAATGTATTAAAGCGTTTTTAAACTCTCTCTGTTGCTCTTGAAAGTAAACAAAGCGACGCAAGTACTAGTACGATTTTAATTTCACCAAGATGTGTTGGAATAGTGTACCTACCTAGATACTCTACAAATTCGAAATGTAATAACAAAATATCTGAAATATTTATATCATTTAAAAGTAGCTGTTGCCCGCGACTCCGTCTGCGAAGAATTCTTTTATCGCTATTCCGCGGGAATTCTGCAATTATCCGGGATAAAAACTGTCCACTGTCCTGTACCATAAATTTCATCTTCATCATAAGTATTTATCAAATTGTCTTCACTGTCTTCGCGGGAAGAGGTAACCGACAGACTGACGCATTTATAATATTACATAGTATTATTAACGAGGTAGAGGAAGTAGGAGGTAGATGAAGTAGGTACCTACCTATGACCTCATAGGAATGAATAATAATTATAACCAAATATGGCATGCTCACAAGCAGCCGGTGTTCTTGCAGGCGTTCTGAGAATCATGTACCTTTACCCAATTCCTTTTACATAGTTTCCTTATTCTAGCTTAAAGCTATAAACTGACAGCACGCAGTACGAAGCCACTTTCACTTCAGCCTGAAGATTTCTGATTTACGAGCGCGTCATAAAATAAATCTCAAACACGAGGCCCGCCGCGCTACGGGCTGCTTCCGCCCCGCTCGTAATGCCTCGAATATAGGCTCAGGGGGCTACTACGAAATTCGAAAATCGAAGTTCGTATCCTACTGTCCCTGTCACTCTCGTATTAAATAATATAAGCGTCAGCGGGACGGCAAGATACGAAGTTCGAATTTCGCATTTCGTAGTATATAGGGCCAGGCATTTGCAAAGGCAACAACATTATGCGATACAAACTTTCCGTTTTATTTTCTTTATGAGACAGTGTATTCGCGTTTATCATGATAACTTCTTCAAAATACAGCCCTGTTTTGGCAGGCGTAAGGACGGAAACGCAGGGATGATAACGAGCAGAGGGTTTCATGGAAAAATAGCAGTTGTGGGATTTTGGCATCGTCGTGCAATTACCTCATTTAAAACCGGGGTGATCAAACTTTTTAAATGTGACTTCCTTTTCAAGCTGTAAACAGGCGTTGCGTTGCGACGGCTTGGCTCCTTTCTTTTTCAGTAAACACCGGCCTCTGTTCTCAAAATTAAAAAGATGTATAATTAGAATAAAGCATAGAACAAAATATGACATATGATATTTATTTACTACAGTCACATTTAAAAACTAAAGGGCATATCTTGGTTAAGTATACTTTCGGATTGGTTAATGTTTTATCTATTGATCGGCAAATTGTTGATTGTTTTATGTTAATATGTACCTACTTTTTAGGGTTCCGGAGCCAAAATGGCAAAAACGGAACCCTTATAGTTTCGCCATGTCTGTCTGTCTGTCCATCCGTCCGCGGCTTTGCTCAGGGACTATCAATGCTAGAAAGCTGTAACTTTGCACGGATATATACGTAAACTATGCCGACAAAATGGTACAATAAAAAATAAAAAATAAAATGAAAAAAGTGGGGGTGATTTTTTTTTCTCATCCAACCCTATGGTGTGGGGTATTGTTGGATAGGTCTTTTAAAACGAGTTTTAGATTCATTGTTTTTTTTTGCGAAATATTCAACTTTTGAAGTGCAAATTTTCATTAAAATCGAGCGTAAAATTTAAACCGGTGGGTGGGAAAATTTGAAAAAATTCAGGATGGTAGTATAGAAGTATATCAAACTTTCAAGGAAAACTATAACGGCTAAGTTTGCTTGAGAATTATTAGTAGTTTTACTCTTAAATAACAGCCTAAGGTATAAAATATACCTAAACTAGGAAGATTCCGTATAAAATAAGAAATCCTTAGTAAAATATTACTTAATTTTTTCGTAATGGTTACGGAACCCTATTTTGGGCGTGTTCGACACGCTCTTGGCCGGTTTTTTTGTGGTGCAGGTTAAGTTTATTTTGTCAATAAAAATAAAAATAACAAAATAACAATTAAAACAGTTTAATTCAGGTAAATAAGTCCATAAAGTGTGTTAGTACTAGATAATTGGGCTTAAAACTATCTTATTACATCATTATCATACGAATATTTTATATATAATCAATAAAAAGTATGATGAAATATCGGTATATATTTCATTATCAGTGCCGGATTAGCCCATAAGCAAATTAAGCAATGAGGGCTATCGCGTATGAATTCGCCACTAGAGGCGCTAGTGTAGCGTGAGGTCTCCGAAATGTCAAATCTCATAGTTTTTGGGTGAGCTACGTGGGTTTATTTCTAATTAGAATAATTTTGTGAATATTTTGCAATATCTGAAATGAATTATGGCAAATATGCGTTCTGGGGCAATGAATGACAATGTTTTGAGACAGTTTTGTCTTTCGGAAACCTTTGTCCTCCCTTTTTTTCGAACAAAACGGGGACTATGCAACACTGTGGCATGCTCGATATTTTTATGGTACGGTTTTAAGGTGTATTAAATATGATTTTAATCTAAACTTTGTTTTCACGCCCGTAATAACAGACTTTGAAAGCCATACTTAAAAACCCCACGCAACAGTGCGCCATCTAGTGAGACAAAAAACGATAGCCCTCATTGCTTAGGGCATCAAGTCTTGGAAGGCAACATAAACAGCACCATAAAAAATTCGTTAGCACATAATAGGAAAGGCTGTTAGAAAATCCGCTCGCTCGTAGGCTCGTATTCTAGGTACGTAATGATCTATTTCGTTGTAATAAATACTTTTTTTTTAAGATCGATAAAGGGGGGGGGGGTAATGGCACAGGCGTCGATTGCTTAGGGCAGATAATCTTATTCCGGCACTGTTCATTATACTTTAACAATATCATACTAAACATAATATTAGGTACTTTATTAAGGATTAAGGTAGAAGTATTTAGTACCGCTCCACTAACCCTCACCTGTAATGTGTAGACCACAGATTACTAATATGTAGTGTAGACTCAGAAATCGACCGAGAGCAGGGTAGTCTCATTTCCCAGTTATCATATTTAGGATCCCGTTTATCTAGCAAATGCGTTATTAACGACGCTGACTTCTTGTGCAATGTCCATGAGTGCATGAAAATAGTAGAAAATAAAAATGTAAAAAAGATCATAATGGCGTTTAAGAGCCTCTTGTTTTTCTTAGATTTGTTTTCTTATTTAATTAATTCTAAATTTCGATAGGCAATTCATAATCTTATTTTTAATTGTATAACGTTACAACTCACATACTCAAAAATAAAAAAATACATATACGAAAAACACGTTTTGGAGTAGGTAAAATACTAGGTAAGTAGGATCAAGTTAGGGCACAGAATAAGGGCCACTTTAGCACTTCTCGTAGCTGACCACGCGAACTTTTAATGCCGATCCTATTAGTCTACCGACCCAAAGGTTATAATTTAACTTACCTACGGCTATGCGTGTCATTCCAGTTATGAAAATTCGCAAATTTGCGTTCCGAACTTCCTAGAAGCGGATCGCACAATATTGTTATTTTGCGTGAATTCGCCACCATTGTATCACCTGGTGCAAATGTGTTGTAAATCAGCTCTATTGTCTAATATTGAGCGTATGGGCTCCTACTAAAACAACTTATCGACTTATTTCCTCATGGTTTAACAGCATACGTCTCTTTCTAGCTAGTTTAGTAGAACAAGGACGGCAGTTATCAAACCACGATTGGTATTCGTTACAGGTTGTGCCGTCACGTACTTGTATCAAATGGAATGTGATCATGGCACCTCATGAACTGTCACTGAAACCAATTTCGGCCGAAGCTTGTCGTCGCGGGGTTTCGTAAATACTAGTACCTAATTAATTTGGCTTTGTTTACACTAGCAAGCTTTTATTTGCGGTTGTTGTTTCACTGGTAACATTTTTATATGGATCTTTATTGAATTAGATAAGGTGTAACTACAAATAAATAATCGTTGCCACCGCGTATCGTTTGTTACCTACTCCGTTAAATTATTCTCATCTTAAAAGTCTAACAACGAATTCTGTTTTCGCTCTACTAATGCATATCTTGATTTCTGAGCAAGATGCTTTAGAAGGTAGATAGGTACGCTTTTAATTTGGGTTTGTTACTAAGGTAAGGCAGTGATTTTAAAAGATGAGGATGAAATTAAAACTCTCAAAAGAAATATTGTAGCAAAACGTTTAATGTTAGTAGATAACATAACATATTGTATAAAAAATATGTACCTGCGTGATACGCGTCGCAATGTGATAGGCATACTACGCTGTATCCTTGATTTCCATAGCGTATGTGTAGACACTAATTTACATAATACTCATATAAGGAGAATGACGTAGGTAACAAAATTTTTCGCAAAATTTGATTCCCGGCAATTTCGCGCTCGGAATAGATTATTCTTGCGGGAGGTGGGAGACGTAACGTTATCTTGATTCCATTTCAACCCTATAATTTAAATATTATGACTTGTGATTTATGTGAGTTCTCAAGAAATGCAATGAATGTTACATATTTGATTAAATTAAATCTGTTTTTAAAAGCTTGGTGTGAACCTGTTAAAACTAGCAAGAGTAACTACCAACATGTGCATCGACCTTAGTGCCTACCTAGATGATGTAAAATACGAGTAGGTACATATTTACAGGAAATATTAAAGGTGCTGCTACTTAGCAACATTGAAAAAGAGAGAGTAGTTGAAAACTTAACACTTATTTCTAAGATGGCTTTTGAAAATTTAACTTTTTTTTAAGAGGTCCAAATTAGTAAGGGTTTACTAATTATTTATTTTAAGATAACTATATTGACCCAAGATCGTTTTTAATTTAAGACCAAAATAAACATCTTAACAGTCAGTTTAGTACTAAGCACATAGAACATAACATATGCCGAATGAAGGCTGTAGAGTTTTATTCGTTTTGATACGAGTATGATTGGGCGTAATCGAGCGCGAAATGGCTTTTACGATTCTTTTTCAACGAAATTCAAGGATATATCTGACTACTAAGAAATTCAATAATAATAGTACAATATTATCTCTGATAGATAACGAATGACACCGATGTACGAGTTAACGGGGATTTAGAGTTAGGGTTTACTCAATGTCCCTTCTGTAAGTACCTGTTATATTTTGTTTTTAGCGAATGATTATTCGTATTTTATAAACTGTTGACAACAACTTTTCTTTATACTTCGCGTGAGCCAAAAATATGCCTGCTGACCTGTGAAAGTCCGTGTGGCCACTTTTCCAAGTACATATTTTTAACGAATGGATTTTTAAAAATATTCCGTTTTTTTAAGTTCTTATATTTATAACGTCAGCAATTATTTTCTAGTCAGTTTACTAGGATCAATGTAAAGAACCTACCTGCTCACCTACCTACTGAACCATCAAATAAATTAAAACTAGGTGTAATTCTCAGCTGAATTCACATGTAGAGCCAATTTCAATTTCAATTAAAAATGTCACCTAATTGACCATGAAGTTCTCTAGAAAAGTCTCTCTTCGTTTACATGTGACTGTAAAGCTTAGCTGAATTGCCAACTATCTTTAAATTTATAATTTTCGACTTTACAGGTGAAGTCATTAGGTCCAAAATAAAAGGTGTTACCACGAAGGACGACAGTCACACATTTACTTTTTCAAGTTCCTATTATGACAATGTTGGTACATACTAAATGGAACTGGCATAACAATTAAAGCGGGTATATATAAAGGTTAAGGTTAAACTATTTCTTTGTAAATAATTTTACCTAAATCGCTATTTTCAAAAACCGTTACGAGCCATTTCATTGCAATTGTTTCTCGAATACCCCACATCCCACTCGAACAGCATCAGATGTATAGGTAGAGTCATTCACGATGACGCGTGCCGCGGTTTTTATTACAATGTCATTAATGTCTAATTTTCACAAAATAACGCGTCTTCGTGGATGCCACTGGGTATATTTGAGTCCTTTGTTCTAACTCACATTATATGTAATAATTGCTTGTATAGTGCGTAGCGTGTATAAAGACGCTAAAGAGTTAATGTGACAACAACAATTAATTTCAACAGGTGATGTATTTTTTTAAGATACGTTTCAATGTAAAATTCTCTTTTAGCAGGTTGTAGTTGAAATAAACTCGGTATTCTAGGAACTGTTTTAGAACGTAGAAATAATGTTTTCTCGAGACAGCAGACGTTGTTGCTGTCCAATTACGACGTAGGTATCTCTGACGCTCAATTTAGATGCTGTTCTTACAGGCTCGTGTTGTACAGTCGCCATATGATATTTCGGACCCACCGATGTGATCAAAAATATCGAAATATGAACTATAATTCCTTAATAATAGAGTGCATGTTCCTATATTTTTGACCACATTGGCCACTCCAAAATAACTGATGGCGACTGTACTGCCTGCTACTCAAATATTTAACAGTGATACAAATATCGTGCGCGCGAGTGATACTTCGGGTGTTGCAAGCGTTTCTTGGCGGCGGTAATTGCTTATCATCAGGCAGGCCGCATGCCGGTTTGCCACCGACGTGGTATAAAAAAATATACAAATATCGTTCTCGACGGATTTATTTTTAAACTGTAATTGACTGAAAAATACCTATTGCGCTTCGTTCCGCGAAGTAGGCATTGTAGCAGCGTATTGCGAGTTAATTACACTTGTTTGTGTAGATTACTAACATACCTAGGTACTCAAATACATATTATTCATACCTAAATAATATGTACCTATATCTGCCTAATCCAAAATATCTAATAGGTAATAGCAAAGGAAATAAATACAAGGATCGCCAATGGTTGGAAGAAGTTTTGTTCACTTAAGGAAATCATGAAGTCACAAAACATGGGCATGGCACTGAAAAGAAAAACTTTGAACACATGCATCCTTCCATGCTTAACTTACGGGTGTGAAACATGGGCACTCACCAAATCTCTCAGGGACAAACTTGCCAAATGCCAAAAAGCAATGGAGCGCAGCATAGTACGGTCGAAACGCCAAGACAGAGTCAGAAATACCGACATCAGGATTAAAACCAAACTAACTGATATCCTACTACGCATCGATCAACAAAAGTGGAGGTGGACCGGGCATATGATGCGTGACAAGCAAGGGAAATGGTATAAGGCAGTTTCAGAGTGGTACCCAAGAGACGGGAAGAGAAGCCGTGGAAGACAGTGTATAAGATGGGAGGATAACATCAAATTCACTGCTGGCCCAAGGTGGAGACGGGTAACACAGGACAGACCACAGTGTAAATTGCTAGAGGAGGCCTATGCCAAGAGGCACACTGAGATTAGAGACATTTTATAATTACGAAGGATGCAAGCGTCTACACCATCTCTAATCCAGAATAAAAAGCTTTTTATTTATTTATTTATATCTGCCTCGACCAGGGATCTAACCCAGGATCTCAGGCGTCGTAGTCTGCAACTACCATCCCATCGCTATCCAATCGGTCAATCAATCCGTCGTGTAAGTCTAGTTTAAATTTCAAAACATTTTGAGGGCTAAATCTGATACTTATTACACTGGTCTAGTGCCTACCCCAGGATGTTGGGCTATTGATTCGAAGTTCTATAATACTATAACTTTTCACACAAAAATCTAGGCCAGCCCCCCTCTGGATAATGACCCTTAGATACGACAATGTTTGTTTCTTTACAACGATCTTTTAAAAGAACATCTGTTAATAGCGAAGATTATCGCATTTAGTACCTCTAAGTCAGTGGCAATTGGATACCTCTCTTGCTATAACAGTTTTATGATCCACGGTTAATTACAGATGTGAGAGTGGTAGTGAGAGTGTACGCAGTCGATGCGCAAGATCGAGGGTAGACAGAGCTGTCTAGATAACATTAACGTCCACCTACTAATTTAGTCTAGGTACCCGTGGTCATGATGCATGCAACTGCGTTGAAATATCGGGAGCTCATTAAAGGCTTAACACGGCAGAAAATATGTTTTCACCTCAGCAGCTCAAACAGGCAGGTTTTGCTACGAAAAATCAGTGAGCAAAATCGCATTTTGCTCACTCCGTGAGACAAAGTAGCTTTTTAATTATTTGTTTAATGCTTAGGACAGTGTTGGGTCCACTCACTGAATTCTAAATATTTGAACTTGACTTTGATCTGTCACTTTCACTTCAATATGAAAAAAACGAGAGATAGGACCAAATCGATACTAAGTTCGATTTTCAAATTCTGTAGGCCTAAAAAGAAACAAAAAAACGTTCGGATACACATATAACCGCAAAATTACAAAACGTATGTTATATTAAGTATATAGCGCATTACTAGAGGGATTTAGTATAGCACTTATTGTTCGAAGCTTGTACGGTGCTTTTCTCAAATATAAACTAAAAAACTACAAAGATAAATTAGCAAACAAAACGAGCATAAATGAACGAATATTCCGCTTAATTTTATTTGTTTCTAAGTTTTTTTTTACTTTTTAATTAAGCAAGAAGCATTATACCAACCTAATAAAAAAATACTGCGTTAAAAATATATCAATAATGAATTAATTATAATAAGGACAAATTTAAAAACAAAAACACGAGTTGAAATTAAAAAAACCTAGTGAATTATATGACAGCGAAATATTTCCGAAATGTTACAATTTTTCCAATATTTTAATAAAGTAAGTATGCAACCTCGTTGTACGAAAGCCGCTGCTCTTGTTTTTTTTTCTGATAAAATCGTTCCATATACTGCCTATCTCTTAAATTTGGATCAAATATTTGTCAAACTGAATGAATTCACAAGTAATCTATTTATATTCAAGATTCAAACAATGGAAATCCAAATATAATCATATTTAAAGGTTTATTTTTATAAAGAAATATACGTGTATTGTTCCACCTTTTTAATGACCCAAAGATGAGGTTTTTTGCAGTAAGTATGATGTTAAGAGTATGAGGTTTGTATCGTACAGCTACTGGATACTTTTTCGTTCCATATTTAAAATCTTACCGGAGACTTTTGATCGTTTTCTGGCATTCTTAAGTGACTTTTTAAAGATGTAATGGCGACTGTATGAATCATTTTGGAGAAAAAGTTTTAAATATGATTAAGTAAGTATTATATTTATTTCTTAACTATCGGATTATATTTTAAAGTTATTGTCTTCTAAATATATGTGGTTTTATTTTAACCTTTAATTTAAATGTTCTCGCTGCTCATCAGGTGAAAAGTTGTATGTGTGACAAGAGACCAAAGTTTTTTTACATCTCGTGTGTTTGAATCCCTCGCTGATCTCAGGATTCTAACCTAGAATTACTCGCTATCGCTCGTGATTCAATTGTAGAATCCTTCGCTTACTCGGGATTCAAAATCAACACTCGCACCAAAAAACGACTTTGCTGCACAAATAACTATTCTCTTGCGTTCAAAACAGGCTCAAACAAAACATTGCCGAACGCTAATTTAAGTCAAATGAATAATAGAATAATATTCCTATTTGTATGAAAAAGGAGTTACCATTGGAGGATTTTAAGCCTAGCTTTAAAATTTATGTCGTCTTGGGAGACTGATTAAAATGCACAGTAGACAATAGACGTTGTTCCGGATCAAACGGTTTTGTTCTTTGCGTTTAATTTAAACGACAATGTGGACGGGGATTTTCAATTTAAGACATTTTTTGCGTCTTCCTTGTTCTAAGGGTGGATATAATTTCAAATGTACTGTAATAACAACAACAATAGAGTTCTGATCTACCATATCAGAAGGGAGGGAAAACAGTTAAAGAATTGCAATTTTGGATTTAATTGAGCTTGTCGAAGATTCTAGTCGTTATAAAAGGTTATTGAACTACTGTCACTATATATTTAAAGATTTCAACCACTGGGACAGTGACGAGTACTCAAAGTCAAAGTCAAAATATCTTTATTCAATTTAGGCTATAACAAGCACTTGTTTATGAATGTCCAAGAATCCGGCAAGAAAATCGACAAGGTATATTTTTTTGAACAGATTTACAATATGATTAAATGATATACATCACAAGTACTTAACACAACTTTATTTTTAACACAGTAGTCGTAAGTTTACCGTATATGTCTATGTAGCCTAAAAGACTTAACAATGTTATGTTAAGTGCACTCACTCATTACTTGTAATGTTATGATAGGTCAAACGTTGGTTTCTCGCACATTTTTTAGGGTTCCGTAGCCAAAATGGCAAAAGCGGAACCCTTATAGTTTCGCCATGACTGTCTGTCTGTCTGGACTTGCACGAATATGTATGTAAACTATGCCGACATAATGGTACATTAAAAAATTCAAAAACAATTTTTTTAGAGTATATTTTTTTATAGACGTAAAGTGGGGTGATTTTTTTCTCGTCCAACCCTTTAGAGTAGGGTATCGTTGGATAGGTCTTTTAAAACTATTAGGGGGTTGTTAAAACGATTTTTCGATTCAGTAATTTGTTTGCAAAATATTCAGCTTTAAAGTGCACATTTTCTTTAAAATCGAGCGTCCCCCCCCCTCCTTAAATCTAAACAGTTGGGTGGAAAAAATTGATAAAATTTAGGATGGTAGTAAGTATATCAAACTTACAAGCAAAACTTTTCTTGAGAATTATTAGTAGTTTAAGAGTAAATAGCAGCCAAGGTATAAATTATACCTAAACTTGGAATATTCCGTACAAAATGCGAAATCCCTACAAAAATATTACTTAATTTTTTCGTAATAAGTAGGTATGCTTATTGTTTATTATTAGAGCTTTCTGTATCGCCTTAGATTTTACTCCTGTATTGATACTGTAAGTGCTGATAATTTAAATAAATAAAATCTAAAAAAGTATAGTTTGACCTCCAGAAATAGTAAGTATATCTGATCAACGAAGACCTACCAGGAATTCCCAGATGTATTTATAAAAGCACATCACGGGATCAGGATAGTGCAGCCACACCATGACGCCGATATCTGATTCCATTCGCTGCACGAAAGCCCGCGAATTCAATTTTAGATTCGGTTCTATGTAAACCGAAACTAAGCCGAAACTGCAATTTAACGCCGAAATGGTCGAAACCAAATGTTTGGTGTGATACTAGCTGGATATACCCTACAGTATTCGGTAAAGCGAAACGAGCAAAATTATTCCACCTTTATGCAAAAATCAAAACAGGCTAAAAATCATTTTCGACTGCGTGTTGAAACACTAGAGTAGCGCCGAGACCGCCCGCGAGTGCCCGCGAGAGTAGTTCCTGTCTCGTTTAGTCTCACTCCCGGTCTCAGGAGAGCCGTCTGAGAACGGCAGCGCTAATTGTCAGACGTTCTGTGGCACTCTCTTCCGCGCCTCGCAAATTTGTTCAATATTTACTTTGCCGTTTATCTGGATAACTTATACATAATTCTAGGCTCTGGCATGAATAATTTCCTTTTCTGTAGAATTTCTTGATTTGATTTTCTAAAAAGTTTAGCTAGAAATAGCTAACTACTTTAGAAAAGCAAGCATCAAGCAGCAAGGTCTTAAGTCCTGTTCAATCTCACAAGAAAGAGATTGAATTGGACTTATATAACCTATAGATACTTTGATTATGTCTTACTGGAGGTATAAACGTACAATAGTTGTGGTTTTACGGGCGCAGAACTATTTATATGTCTGATTGATTGATAGGATACCTATTTTTAAAAAAAAAGGGACAGAGCACATAATGAAAATGGTACACATATGACTATACCTATGTTGATTTAATGATAGCAGAGCGACATTAAGTCCCGTAAAGGTCACTTACACTTCTAGTGGAACTTGTAATGGATATACGCGTCTCTTAGGGGATATTTAGAACTAATAGTTATTAGATGGTTAGTATTATTAAGTAGAACTGCTTCAAGTTTGTAGACGAAATATTTGCTAAGCTGCATCTTGTAATGGTAATAAGTAGATAACAGATTTGCTCAATTCTGAAACACGTATAGAATAAATAAATATCAATTAGACAGTGACAAAAAGGTTACAAGTATCTTACAAGTATATTTAAAAATAGAATGTACTTTTACCTACCTGGGTGGATATTAGAAACGTTGGAAAACTGACGTAGGTATAGAAAGAAAGAAAGATAGTTATTTGTGCAACAAGAGCGCAAAGTTGTTTTTTGTTGCGAGTGTTGATTTTGAATCCCGATTAAGCGAAGGATTATATAATTGAATCACGAGCGTTAGCGAGTGATTCTAGGTTACAATCCTGAGAGCAGCAAGGGATTCAAACACGAGATGCAAAAAACTTTGGTCTCGTGTGACACATATAATTTTTAACCTCAGCAGCGAGAACATTAATTTAAATGTAACATAAGAATAAAACCACCAAACAAACACATTTTTTAAAAATATAATCCGATTAAGAAACAAATATAAAAATCAAATTTAAAACCCTTACTCAAAAATGATACGTACAGTCGCGATTACATCTTTAAAAATTCACCAGAAAGTTAAGAATGCCAAACATTGTTGAAAAGCAGTAAGTAGGGTTTTGAATTCGGAACGAAAAAGTGTCCAGTAGGTACAATACAAATCTCATACTCTAACATGCATTGTAAATTGAACTTAAACTTCTTGTAAAATATGTCGTACTTAGTTTTTAATACTGCAAAAAGCCTCATCTTTGGGTCATTAAAAAGGTTGAACAATAAACGTATAATTTATTATAAATGTTATTAAACCTTTGAATATGATTTTATTAAGATTTCTATTACATAAACATAAATAGATTTGTTACGAATTCATTCAATTTGACTAATATTTATGTCAACTGTAGAGGCAGTATACGGAATTCAGTTACTTATAAAAAAAACCAAGAGAAGTGGCTTTCGTGCAGCGAGGTTGCATACTTTATTAGAAGATCGGGAAAATTTCAATTTTGGAAATATTTCGTGGTCATGTAATTTATTAGGTATCGATATATTTTTAATACTACAAATTTAATAAATACCATAAATTCTCTCACTTTTTTCGTGTTGAAGTGAAAGTTCAAATATTTGGAAATCAGTGAGTAGATCCAATACTGTACTCAGCATTTAAAAATTAATAATTAAAAAGTTACTTTGTCTCACAGAGTGAGCGATTTTGCTCACTGATTTCTTATAGCAAAACCTGCCTGTTTGAGGTGCTGAGGTGAAAAATAATTTATTTGCTCGAATACGGTTACATACATACAGATTTTAAAAATTATGTCAGGCCGTGCGTACTCAACCTGCAAGCAAGTGTGCAAAAATTGACAAGTAAGTACCTATCTCTAAAATCAATGTCCATTTTTTAAACATTCAAAAACTAAAGAACAATAAAATAAATCATTATTAAACATAAAGAACACTATGAAATTAAAAAAATATTATTAAATTATTATTAAACATTCATAATTATTTTGTCATATATTCACTAATACCGTAGAAGCAATTTTCATAAAGCCATTTCACTAATTTATTTTGAAAATATTTATTTTTTTCCAATTTAATTTCGTCATGTAACATATTATATAGGCGTATACGCATAAAATATAATTTTTTCTTATAAACGTAAGCTTTGCAAGGAGGTTGGTATATAACAAGTTCATGTATTGCGCCCGCGTATGATGTGCAGTAGTCTCATTTCAAAAAGTTAAATAATTTGGGTACCTAGTTTTTAACCAAGAGACATGCATCATATAAATTTTGGAAAACCTGAGTTGCGAATCCATGTAAACTAAAAAAGTGGTAAATCAAATTCATTCGCTGTTCTACTTATAGCATGTTGCATTGCAGATTCAAATATCTTAGAGTTTTAAAAACTCGTAATGTTATAGGTCAGATAGTTTGCAATATTTTTATTGTTGCTGAAGCATCGCTCCAGCCCGTCGGGCGAGCGTTAATTGGGGCACGAGAATTCCTGGAAATTTGATTTCCGTTCGCTGCCCGCGACGAGCTTCCACTGGAGCATCTATTCAATCACTGGAGGCGGGCTAAGTAGATGACCAATAATTGAGTTTGAGAAGGGAAAATATCACACTCATTACGAATACAGATGCAGCTTCGACAGCTATTTAGTTGTTCAACAAGTATAAATTTGTAACTATTTAATATCGATTAATATCAATAGCTGAAAGTCAGGTTTTGTTGTTTTGGTAATTTGAAATGTTTGCTTCTCAAAATAAAAACCCACTTTTTAATAATGCAATTTTTTGACATCCAAATAGGTGGGCTAAAATAATGACGGACTGGATATCAGAAGTTGAATGGCACTGACATTGTAGGCTTAGGAGGGTGGTATGACTTACCTAGACGTGTTCCTTAATGAGTGGCCGAATACCGCTCAAAATCGGGACGAATGGAGAAAATGGGATGAAGCTTTTGCCCACCAGTAGGACAGTTTTCCTGGCTGATTAAATAATCGATATAAATAAAAAAAAATTTGGAGATACATAAATTTGCTTATTGCTATTTTGTTATTTTTTTTCCTTTTTTTTAAGAATTAAATTATAATTTATTTACTTATATTTAGGAACACAACACAAGATACAACAATATGATAGGAAACAAAATAAATAAATACTTCATAAATATACCTAACTATAAAAAGAAAACACCATCTAAGAGGCCTTCCTGCGGCATAGACCCCAGCACACGTGCGGCATTACCTCTCTGTACAGTCACAGAAAAAAATCATTCGAACTAAAGACGAAGTATTTCATACAGCTTGAATTAAGACAAAGGTGAAGTTTCCTTGCTCGGTAATGATTTGGGGTTGCATGTCAGCACAAGGTGTGAGTCGCCTACATCTTGTAGGAGGGACTGTTAATGAAATGAAATACCAAAATATTTTGGAAACGAGCCTTTTGCTTTCCATTTCGAATTTGAAACATGAAAATGCCTTCACTTTTCAACAAGATGGTGCTTCCTGTCTCACAGTAAAGGCGACGATGGCCTGGCTTAGCTCTAAAAAAATCCCTACGATGGAGTAGCGACGGCCGTTCGACGGAACAGTTCAGACTTGTCTCCCTATGAAACCCTGTGGTGCAAAATGAAGAAAAAGTAACACAAGTTTCTATCAAGATCAAAAGCAGATTTAAAAGAGAAAATTTTGTCATTTTGGGTTTCAACAACTCCAGAAGAATGTGAAGAATTAATAGCTACCTACTATGCCGCTGAGAATTAAGGCAGTTTTGGTGGTAAAGAAGATTCAACTAAGTGGTAGACGAACTATTTTTCGGGACTTACTACGGTAGCCGAACTTTTATGCGTGGACATCGGTGGAAGATTTATTTTTAAAATAATGAAATAAGTTTGTTTATTATTTAATACTGTATTGGAAATACAGATTACGAAGTAATAATGTACCTAGTATTTTTTATTATTATTATTACTTTCAGTTTTACTAGTAGACGAACTCTTTTGCATTGGGGCTCGTAAATAGTTCATATTAGTTAATAATTCTGTAAACGAGGAAATAGTGATGTCGTCTCAAAAAGAGTTAATAAATAATGACGTGTCGCGGCTGCTACCATCCGCATCAATCTTAGGCAGGAGGTAGTCTCGAATCGAAAATGGATTGAAGTAGGACAGCACTAGGACAGTGAGCATATTGCGGATATCGGGTGATAACGCGAAGCGTAGGATACTTATTAACATTTTGTTGGATAGTGAAATTTTGTCAATTAAAACATTCAGAGCGGATAAAAATAGCAGATGCCTAAAAGTAGATGAAATTCCTGCACCTTTTTGTCAACCAGGGACGGTTGATGGAAACGGCCACGCTGAATTTTTTATACTCAGATATATTTTAGAGTCAGGATGAAGGGATAATGTGTCGAGGCTGCCGGTCCATGCAAATAGCCTCGTCAGCCGTCGGCCGGCGATTTGACCCGCGCGTCATCATCAAGAATCCCCGCCATGAAAATTTGGTAGAAAATAGCGTCAGCATTCGGAATTTTATATGAACCTTGCAGGTGACCTACTTCATAAATGTTGTAATTATTTACGGCTAACATATTTGCTAGCAAAACAGGAAAAGTAAATGTGAATGCACCAATTTCGATAATGCTCATTTCATTTGCATTGTGAATCACTTTTCCGATAAAAGGGAAACATTTTGTCATTTCATCTCTTGTTTGAGGGAAAAATGAATTTGTCATGTGCTTTTATCGATATTGCTTTGCTATTTATATGCGGGGCTCAGCAACTTATATTTTGTCTTCCCAGAGTGAATAGTGTGCTGGCAGGATTTAATCTGACTGAACAATGAATTCCAATTTAAATTGAGCACTTACTTCTACAAATTGATCATAACATACATATTACATCTATTGCTTTGTACTACTTCTCAGGTTCGTCTAGTGACATGAAGAGTTTTATTTAACTACTCGATTTCGTTACGTTAGTGACAAGCTCGTTCGCCGAACAGCTTTGCTCACACTTCCTATTAGCTTAATATAACATTAGCGTCACAATAAAAAAATAAATTGCAATTTCTTAATTTAATTTTGTTCCGAATGTTTGAATACATGGAAATTAAATCGCGAAACATTTATGTGTAACGTAATCGGAATACGAGGGCTGCATTTTGCTGATTTGCTGGAATTCCATTCGTCAGGTTCGTGCAATCTGCGACTAACTGGACGCCGGCAATCGCTGTAATTTAATAAACACTTCCCTAATCGAGTGCTGCGACGAATGCCGCCGGGGCGAAAAATAACGTTAAAAGTCTGCTTTTAGTTCGACTGCTATAGCAGCTTTCTCTCGAAATTCTCTCGGAATTGATTTAAGCAACAAAATATGGTGACTCAGCAGCGCTGACTCAAAATTCCTAAATTAAATTAGTTCATGGCATTCGGAACTTGAATCAATTACGGTCAGTTTGACGATGGAGTTATTAATGTGAAATAAATAGGAGTCATAAAATATTGTTAGGGACGCCAGGGCTCTGTTCGACACACATATAATAGGGAAATGTTCAGAAATAATGAGCTATGCGAGATGAATTCGTGTTATCTAATTTTCGGTGGATGCTAGACAAATACGGGCCTTGATTATTTAAACTAGCATTGTCCATGAATATTATCTACATATAAATGGCACACATAAGCTTTAAGTAGGGGTATGCCTTTTCATACTGAATTTATCATTTATCATATGTACTTACATACGTACGTATGATAAATTCAGTATGAAAAGGCCTACCCATACTTAAAGCTTATGTGTTTTATTGAGAAAATATGAGTAGATACAAAAAGAGGATTGACGTTAGGTTGGTAAGCAGGTCAGGAAAACGATTCATCATGGGGGGATAGACGTTTACAGCCGATAGCGACTGATTTGTTCCAAATCAAATGCGAATCCAATATTTACGTATTGTAATGACGAACGAACGGGAGTAGGGAAAGTATTTTTATGGAGGGATAGTGGCCGATACTCTGTTGGAGCGGATATTGAGTATTTCCCCTTCGTCATTCTAATTGACCGTATTGGAAATGCTTTGTTAGATCGCAATGTAACTAATGTAATATACGGGCAAATCATAAATCTACAACAACAACAATAACTAGTAGGTAGGTATGCTTAAAGTGATACATCGCTGCACTAGTGCAGAAAATAATTTAATAAAATGTAACTAATTCGATGGCGAAAGATGCTGAATCAAAAAGGCAGCAGTGGTTGCATCATTGTAATTCTTGTTTATTATTAGTACCTACATATTTAGGTACTTTCTATATACATACAAGGTGTCACACATTTAGTTCCGAATAAAATGCTGGTTATTGGGTTAATTCGATTGAACAGTTTTAGAATTACAATTTGAATTTTTGATCAACATCAATCATGGCTTAGACCCCGCGGTAGTATACTTTGAACATCGATCAATACATTATGTATGAGAACATTTGTCAACCACAATAAAAAAATCCTGAAAAAAATTACTGAGCGCCAAAAAATCTGGCCCTGAAATGTATGCAGTAATGGGTAATTTTGTATGAGAAATGGGTCAAATTTTGTGCCGCTGAGTATACGAGTATATACCCCAGGTGATGTAATAATGACATCAAAGAAATAACTGAGATAAAGTTTCGTGTTCATAAAACAAAAAAAACGGCCAAGAGTGTGTCGGACACGCCCGAAATAGGGTACCGTAGCCATTACGAAAAAATTAAGTAATATTTTTGTAAGGATTTCGTATTTTGTACGGAATATTCCAAGTTTAGGTATATCTTTTTAGGCTACTATTTACCCTTAAACTACTAATAATACGGTAAGTTTGACTATTTTGTATACGTTTTATAAATTAAAACTACACAATGCCTGTTATCGAATAGAAAAACAATTTTTAAGCTACTTTTACAAATAACAAAGTTATAAAGGTTTGAAATTCAATATTAGACAGAAAAGACTATGGCATGTGACGTCAAAGTACCTACTAGTTGCTGCATAGAGAAAAGCGTTTGAGAAAGAGACAGGTATATAGATTTTTCAAAAAATCAGTATAAATCCAATTTTGAACTGATTTAAATTTTCTCTTCTCTAAACACTATCTGTATATTTATATAATAATATAAAACTTAGATGATATTTCTCGTCTCAAGATACCCTAAAAAAAAAGTTCCTACTTTATTGTCTGTTAAACGGTTACTTTAAGTTTAGCGTGAGAATTAACCCTAACTTTAACAATTTTGAAAAATTACTGAGCAAAGCCGGTTAAAACGGACAGACAGACAGACAAGAATTATGAAATTAAGGTTTTTAGGCCATACAAAATTTAAGTAGATTCAGACACATAATTTTAAATTATTTATTGAAAGAGCAAGTGCTCCTGATTTACGCTACAGCTTGTTTAATAGCCTAAATTGATCACCTAATTTCTGTGTTGCTAATAAAACAACCATTTTTCTTTGAGATTAAAGCTTGGAATTAAATTTATAAATGAATAATATATACAAATTATTATGTGTTACAATGAATATTTATTTCCGTTACTCATTTAATGGAAGTCATTTAATACTATGAAAAGTAAACAAATATCAACATATTAGATCATTCTTACTACTGCTATTCTGATTTCATTCTTATAGTTCGTTGTTATTACATGATAACTGAATGATAAAACATCACATTCACTTTTTATAAATTGTTATTTATAACATTTATATAATGGCATAAACATAAAAGAAAGGTTAAATTGGACATAAAAAAGGATACAAAAAACATGTTTTGGTGAAAATTCGACCGTCTTGAAAATTAATGAAAAAAATATAACATCATATTCCATCTGAACGAAGACGTGGATAAACGCTAGTTGGATAAAACCGAGGAGCGAGGTATAGTCATCGATTATGCGATGTATATGAGTAAGTATCAGTATAAAAACATGCAGGACTTTGGTATACTTAATTCTATTATCCTACCGATAACAAATACGGAGGAAATAAAAAAAAATGTTTCCGGTTTCATGTTATTACATCAAGCTCACTTAGTTTGGTTGGCGCACACTCTTAATGTGTTATTTTATCTTATCATACAATACAAAACTACTAACGTCATTTTCCTGAAGCCTTAGCCTTATCGTAGCTTTTTATTCGAAGTCTGACTTATACTATTCTAAAGGTTTAGGATCCTATTGTAAAACAATAGATAACCTAACCAACAAAAAGTTGGAAAAACCTCCAACTTTGTTACTTCCAAGTTCAAAAACTCAAAAACGCCTAAACCGATTTTGATGAAACATGTCTAGGAACCGTTGCTAGAAAACCTGATTTCAAACAAAAAAGGCATTCAAATCGGTCCACCCGTTTAAGAGCTACGGTGCCACAGACAGACACACAGACATACATAGCGGTCAAACTTATAACACCCCTCTTTTTGCGTCGGGGGTTAAAAATCAATTAAGCCGATCGTGTTTCAGGTGAAATGTCGTAGTAGTGCCTACATACGTAGGCTAAACTACATTTAATTAATAGTTCAAGCCAACTTATGACCTAGTTAGCCCGCGGTGCCATCCATTAATTATGTCATTGGCGCAGACAGTAAGCCGAAATCGAGACCGGGATAATTGTAATAGGCCACAACAGGCTGCACTGATGACTGATCATTAATCAACGTTTGCGTCCGTGTTGTCCATCAATGATCACCCGATAGTGCTCATGATTATGTGTTACTATTGTGAACATTAGTAATTAAAATCATCGGGGTTAAACTTCGTGTGACCTAATTCGTGATTGATTACTTTATTTTACTTTCCTCACATATGGTTGGTTGAGGTATATATGTAGGGTGTCTCAATCATCTCAATTGATTTAGACATTCAAGTGTTACTTATATCTTTATTACTTATTGAAAAATAAAATAAATACCTAAAATAAACATTCTGTCGTAGTTAACACTGTTAAAAAATCACGGTAGGTACTACGGAAGTTGAAAGAAAAATAATCACAGCCAAGTGTGCTTTGGCGACTCGTTTGAAATAGCCGATTGTACTTACCGTTAAATTAAAATCTCAAGTGCTGCAATGCATACGAGGGTCAAACTGAAAGTTCTTAGAAAATCAAGAACTGAGCAAACTAGCAAGTTATTATAGTTTTATTATATCTTTTAAAAATAGTGTCCATTCACATCAATACACCGCTGCATCCGATGGAACCACTGAGAAAAGCACTTAGCCCACTCGTCCTTAGGGGTCTCTTCGACGGCCTTTTGAAACGCACCCACTGCTTCCTCGGTGTTCATAATAAGGTTTCCTTAAGTTCCGGTAAGTTTTTCTTTTATTTTCGGGAATAAATAAAAATCGCAAGGTGCGACGTCGGGGCTATACGGCGGGTGACCCAGTAATTCCACGTCTGACGTCACTAAATAGTCGATCGTTCGCCTGGCGGTGTGCGACGAGGCGTTGTCGTGGTGAAGAAGGATCCTACTTCGAGGTCGTTTGAACTTTTTCCAGTAATTCCACGTCTGACGTCACTAAATAGTCGATCTCTTCGTTGGCCTGTGGTGTGCGGACGAGGCGTTGTCGTGGATGTCGAAGGAGTCACCTACTTGAATCGACGGCATTTTTGAGCCTGAAATCATGAGGTATTTACTTCATTTTATGCACTTGACTCATACCGATGCCTAAGCTTGTCCGAATCTGCTGATACGTCACTCTTTTGTCAGTCTCTATCATACGCCGCACAACACTGATGTTATTTTCAGTCGTCGCCGTAGAAGGCCGTCGCTCACGCAGATCAGCGGTGAGATTAGTGCGACCACGTTAAAACTCATTTAACCAGTTGTAAATGGTTGCACAAGATGGAGCTTCATCATGAAAGGCCAATCGAAGTCTATCATAGCTTTCTTGTTGACTTAAATGACATCGAAAGTCATAAAAAATCATTGCACGAAAATTTTCTCGCGTTAAATTTATGTTGACGTGACACAGACAATTTTCAATTAGCCGCCAAATCGTAAAACAAATGACAAATGAATGAAATACATACTCAATAATATCGGCAAAGAGTTCCATTTTCAAAATTTAAACTTACTTTTTTATTATATTGTTTACAAGTGGCCAGTTCTAAAAACTTTCAGTGTCGCCCTCGTATATACATTGGATACACTTTCTCATCCATAATATATCTAGGTATTTGTATCTATTGATTAATTCAGTACAAAATATTCTGATTGTTACTAGCTTGAGAGGAAATGGGAAAACATGACATGACCTTGAAGTTACCTTATATTGCCTTTTAAAGATACATTGAAGAAAGTGTTTACATCGCTCACAGATAGGTACATCCGAACTGTTGGTGTCTAGTTAAGCTACTATATCAGCGTTTATAGGCATCATAATTCGGTTGCTATCGGCATAAATGCAGTATACTTCAGATTCAATATGTTTTATGTAAGTAGTCCAGGCATATAGAAAAATTGTTGCGTCAGGATTTATCGCCGAATCGCTGGCGTTGAGCCGGATTATCCTTCACGGCTGGCCGTAAATTATCACTAAGGTTATACCGATCCGCCCTTTGACGTGACACTCGCTACTGTATAAATGAAATTGATTGTGATATTTCCGATTTCTTAAATAAAATGATACTTAGATCAATTCAAATTGAAGATCGATTGTATTCCGAAGAAAATGGTATCCAATCATTTGACAACAAACGTTTCA
This sequence comes from Choristoneura fumiferana, assembly GCF_025370935.1. NCBI lineage: Eukaryota > Metazoa > Arthropoda > Insecta > Lepidoptera > Tortricidae > Choristoneura > Choristoneura fumiferana. Next base: position 15,083,893 of record NC_133474.1, on the reverse strand, counting down.
ACAAATATTCATTTAACAAACTACGTTTCGCAGACTTTTTTTCACAAATTAATCATTTTATAACACCACATTTCACAAATTGTTTATTTCACAAACTCTTTATTAGAAAAATCATCATATAACAAATCATTAGGTATTTGGCAAACTATTCATTTATTATTTTCGTCATTTGGCAAAACCACGTTTGTCAAACCAACGTTTGGTAAAAAAACGTTTAATATAATGTATCATTTGATATACACACGAATAACTTAGATGTGTCTGTAGCTCAGGTTAACTTGGTTAAGAAATAGGTAAGGTTATAACTTCTGCGAGTAAAGTTGGTTAGGTAAGGTTAGAACTGCGACCCATAGAAAAAATAACTACTGTCAGTACCTATAGTTGGTTGGGTTAGGTTAGATAGAACTAGACCTTAAAAAATGCGAAACAGAAACGAGCCACGAGAACCAAATCCAAAATTAACAACTTCTTAAAAGTATTTTTAAGATTGATAAATTATACTATTTCTAAGATCTTTCTAGATTTACAAACACAAACATTTATTCTAAATTAGCCTTTTTTGTTCGACCTAATAGTAAGTTTGCCTAGCTTTATCATTGTACTCGAAGCGTGATGGATCGCAGGCCTTCCAAGGTTTTGAATGGGCACTCTCTTCTATTTGCAAGGTGATCGATTGACATTTTGCGTTAGGACCTGTAGCAATTTCGCTACTCGCTAGAGCCCCATTTTAGTGTTTTCACTAAAAACAAGCGACTCTATAATTAACACTATTAAAATTTGAAAAACACTGCAAACAATAAACCGTTGATGAATAAAAATACGTACTTTAAATTTTCGTATTGTATTGCGTTATAATTTATTCTGAATATAGCCCTTATCGGAGTTAACAATGGTTATTTAAAGCCTTCATTTTATTAGCTGTACAAAGAAAACTAAAACTTTCCTGAGTCCCTCAGGTGCTTTCCGCGAAAGGAATATTTGTAAAGTTTTCTTTATTTTACAAAAAGCTTTTCCTGCCTTATCTTTGCTTAAAATTTGAAGGTATTAAAACCTAAATAAAGAGCTACGTTTATGTACGTTATTATGTTAGTAAATATGTACTATCAGCCAAATATGTGGTCTACCACCCTAAAGTTGATAATCGTTTGCATGTCACAAGACAATAATGCCAATAGACATGTCTGTCAACTTGAACGTTCGACTTTAGCGACATATTCATTTGATAGGAACTTGATTAAAAATTGATAGACCACTTATTTGGCTGATGGTACATCAATTACATATTATGACAATGATAAAGCTGTACTTACACTTTTACGTAGAGTTTACAGAAGTTGCAATGTTAGGAAATTAATCTATTAAGAGTCGCTTGACTTTAGTCTCCGTTACACGTCTTTACGTCTAATACAAAATCCTTTACATTTACAATACAATACAATACAAAGACTCTTTATTGTACACCAGACATAGTAAGCGATACAGAAAACAGATACACAGAGAAATTATAAGGTGAGCAATAGGCGGCCTTATCGCTTAAGAGCGATCTCTTCCAGGCAACATTTACGCTGTTGTTTCAAATCGATATCAGCCTCAAATCAATGCTGAGTAGGTACTTTTTCACATATGAAGTCAGAATTTACTAATGTGAAATAAATGCTGTCTCACAGAGATCGCCTTTTGTACACACATATAACTTGTCTATAGTGCTAATAAATCGCTAGACGACCGGATGGCGAAGTGGTTAGAGAATCTGACTACGAAGTTTGAGGCCCCGGGTTCGATTCCCGGCCGGGGCAGATATTTGTATGTATAATAAGATTGTTTGTTCTTGGGCCATGGATGTTTAATAATTATGTATTTAAGTATGTATTTATCTATATAAGTATGTTTATCCGTTACCTAGTATCCATAGTACAAGCTTTGCTTAGTTTGGGACTAGGTCAATTGTTGTCAGTGTCCCATTATATTTGTATTTATTTATTCAAATCCACACAACCGAAATTTGTTTACAAACACCGTGACGTTTATTTTTTTTGACCGCTCGTTCAGCTTTTAATTAGCTTTTGCGCAATATTTACAAGAACGTATTTCCTCTTTTTTCAAATAATTAAAATTGATACAGCTCTCGCTCGAAAATATTAATAGGTTTAGTTCTAGGGCAGACAGAGATTAAGTTTGGGGAAATATAATATAGTTTGGAAAAATTTGGCTTGCTATCGTAATAGGTACTCATCATATCACAGTGTCACGAAGTGCTTTCGATGTTTCTCCCATTTAAACCTTTTCCTTTTCTTACATCTGGTTTAAGCTTGACAGTTCCATGCATTTTCACATTACTAAACCGAGCTTAACACTAAATCGAAATCTTTTCCTGCAAGTGGCTATTAAAATTTCAGGCTAGACATTGAGAGTACATTCACAAACTACCTATTTGTGCCCACATACAAAATGCTTCTTTACGTTACATTAAAGATGTTCTTAGTGATATAAACTCAAATTGCCGCAACACTTGATTGAAGCCCTGGCATACTTGCACGTGGAATATACTAACACACACGTAAATAATATATTTTACTCCCTCTTTCCCGTTAGAGGCAGGCAAAGTGCCTTATCAATATTAAGAATTAAGGACATTAACGTTTCGCAGGTGCGTTATTTGGTTTATGAAACAGACCACCATAATGAGAGCGCAAACGTGTCTTGCGTTAAGATATATTAAGGGAGTACTGCGGTAACACATCAAGCATATTTGTTATTATGATTCGACGCGGTTGTTACGACGCCAGCGACGCCGATTTACCAAATTTAATTAGAATGCCATCTCAACCGATGTAACAACATTGCGAAAATAATTTTAAATGTTATTATCGCGGTATTGAAATCGTAGAGCTTAATATTTTATGATATTATTATAATTTTCATTTTTGTTTTGGTGTTTTATTTGTGCTTTAAGCGTTTGACCTGAATTACATCTCTTTTATGCGATTTACTGCAGCTCGAGAGAGCTAGAGTGCGAATGTAGGTTTCTAGTCTGAACAGTTACGGGCAGGCGCAGGACTCACACTCGGTAATAAGGTTAACGAGGTGGGTGAAGATCTGCTAACGAGGAAATCCTTCCGCTTTTATTTAATTTTAAAAAGGCTGGCAAGAGCATAAAAGCGATGGACGTATCTACGTTCCAGTATAACACAGCGAGGAAGCGTATCACTCTATTCACCAAATAGTTGGAGCAACTTCTTTACTATCGTGTTCGTGCGTCTCGCGAAGTTTTATGAGGCGAATGAGATAGATTGGGGATCGGATGCATTATTGGCTATTGAAGATTGATTCTATGACTTGGAGGGAAGAGTTTGGGATTTCTTATCAGTAGCCTTGCGTGTAGTAAGTATAATCACACAAGAGTATCTGTTTAATGTTTCGGAGCCAGAAAAAAAGCGTTTAAGGAATGTTTTAATGTTTATTTGGGCACAAACGGTACATGGTTCTTAAAAATAAACAAATTACAATTTACATAAACCAATAAAGCTGCCACAACTTACACTTACTTTACTACAGTAGTTTAATTACATATCAGGATGACTTCAGATTTTAGCCTCGCACCGTACCACCTGGGATTTCTATATTAGGGAATTAAAAGATCAGACTATATTTGCCGTAACAATAGAGTTCAATGAATTAAATATTATATCATGGGACGATAGCCACCTATCCAAGTCAGTCAATTAAAGTTCTAAACCAAGCAAAGCTTTGTGTTATGAGTGTCTAGTACTATACGAGTACATACTAGTACTATAAATAATATAAGTAAACATATAACAAACATCCAAACATTCATATCATTCATACAATGCCCCAACCGAAGATCGATCCCGGGACCTAGAGCTTCATAGTCAGGTTATCAAACCACCTATCATATACAATGAGTTATGAACTAAATATCTTTCGATTTTTAAAATTAGCTTTTTGGCAAATAGCATGGTTGTTCAAATTTCAATTTTATAGCTTGCTACTGGATTTCGCTATCTATTGATCACATTTTGTTTTGCGCAGCAGAAGATTCACCAATCTGTCAGCCGGCTATAGTTGTCGCAATGTTATCGAGTGCCGCCATAGCGCCGCCCACGTCCACAGCTGAGTAGAACAGAAACTTTGTCAAATCACCACTCTAATCCTTAGAGTGCAGCTCTGTTTACATTCAAACTGAGAGATTGGAATTATTAAGATGGAACAGCGATTGTGCTGAACTTGTCTGAAGATTGAGCCAGGCCTTATTCAAATGCAGATTTAGGTCAGACGTCGATTTGACTTCGAACAGTGTAATTAAGAAAGACTTGAAAGTTAGATTGCTTATTCTTGTCCATTCAACACGACGTCTCATTTTCTTAGAACAGATTATGATGGGCCCGGTAATCTATCGTGGTGATTTATAACTTAATTAAGTAGATTAAGTAAGTAGTTCAATGATGAGATAAGTTTTTATTTATTAAGATTTTTTACATTGCATACCTACCTACACATTCTTGTACCTACTTTCGCGTAGTTTTTGCTGCTTTCTCTCAAGTATTTTTTTACAGAATGGATATATAAATTGAATTAATGTGAAAAAGTTTAAAATAATTCATTGTTGAGAAATTAGACAAATCATTGGTATCTTATGTTTTGCCAAAGTGTTCTGTGTCGAAGGATTTATTGCAAACATTTGAGGTGAGGTAATCCTACGAGTGCTCGTCACTGTTCCAATAGTTGTCATCTTTAATTTTATGTCATTAGCAATAGAGGTGACAGTAGGGTGTCGTCTGTTCAGTGGTTCTGTCGTTAAATCCATGACCGACAGCGAAAGGTCGTGGATCGCTATGGCCTCCTTCTGTGAGGAGGTGATGGCGATCAAAGAAGGTGCGGAGCGTGAGCGCGAAGAGGACCCAACCTCTCACTGTGCCGCAGGAGAGTTGGGCGAAGGCGTTTGAATCACAACCGCGCAATCCCGCCCTAAGACTGACTGGGACTGACTGGGGACTGCGGGTGGCGGGCACGGGGATGCCCGTTCTCCGCCGACAAGTTCCCCGAGCTGATAGGTGAGCTACGTGTTCCGGCGCGCCTACAGCGATGGAAATAAGGTGACGTCAGGTTCCCTGACTGGGTCCACAAATGGAAGTCCGTAAAGGATTTTCCCAAGGTTAAAAAATTAAAATTAAAAAAAAGGGTGTCGTGTGTTGGGCATTAGCGTCAAGTACTATAGGACGTTTACCTTATTTATAAGTTTATAAGTACTTTTACGGGTAGCGCTCTGTATCTGTATTATTTATTTGTGTTTCCTCATAGCTATAAAACTACTATAAGAGATGATTGTTAAATGAAAATATCGAAACGCGAAACTCTACACTATTACTCAACTCGACATGTTAATCCTCAGATTTCAGTAGTGAAGCGCGCTTCACACCACTTTCATTAACACGACATAGTAATGAAATGCTTATTTGCGGGCTTATCCGGATGTTTCATGAGTATGTAGATGAGGCGGCGCACACCACACGCGAGGACTTGCTCCTCACCGCAGTAACAAGCGGAGCCGTCAGGGATCCGTGCCTAATAGAATTCCAGAGGGATGTTCAGGAGAGGAGATTACCGTCGGCTCTAGAATCCACCGCTCCTACACCGGAATTTAAATTAGCTTCATTGTTTATTACATTAAATAGTCGATGTTGGTTCATTGAATTCTATCTAGGGCATGCACCCGGTTCCGCGAGTGCCTCAAGAAACCGGGTAATACCCGGTTCCTTTGCGGTATTTGTATGTAACTGTGGAACCGGGTGCATGCCCTAATTCTATCCATATTCGGATATCGTTTGATATCTTATTTCTTTTTGCTGTTAAACATTGGCTAAGCTTAATTTTGTTGTAATTTTAAGCCTAGGTATGTTTATTTACCCTTCCATTGTTACATTCAAAACATAAAATAGAAAGGATAATCTATATAGATACCTTTTTCCCAGTAAGGACCCCGAGGGCGAGTATGGGCTTTCAAAATCTAAATATGTGCAATATCTCCTTAAAAAGTCATTTTTACGTAAAATGTTATATTCTAAATATAAATAATAATATAATGTGTGCGTGTGGTGGTGGTGTCGGGTCAGAATACCACCTCTCTATTTCTTCCGTGGACCGTACCGTTTTTGCCAAACATAAAACCTAAAATTGCTAAAAGTGGCTCCGAAGCGGTAACGTTTCGTGTGCTCTGCCTACTCCATTTGGGAAAATACCGGCGTGATGTTTGTGTGTGTTACTAAGTTAAATTTTCTTAAAAATAAATAAATTGATTTACACCAATTCCTCTGCTTCCGGTCCAGATAAAATATTAAATTACGTAAGAAGCGACCGGTGGTCTGAGAGATCATACTTATTAAATGCTCTTATACGGGGGTAGGAGCGATTAAAAATGATCAAAATCGCCCTTTATGCAATTAATGAGTTAACAAGATTTCATTTTTTTACGACTATAATTTCATTCGTTCTCTGTGTTCTGTTTGGAAAGAGACGCTGATATTTTTCAAATTTCGATACAATTATTAATTAATTTATTTCAATTTTTTTAAGATGTACTTATTCTAAAAGGGCATAACTCCAAAACTACCACACAATAGATTCATTACTTTTGTCTAGTCACTATTAAAAAAAAAGATCACGTAAATCTGACGTAGACGTTATCAAAATTATGACAGCTCTTTTTTCTGATGAAAAAGGCAAAGGAAACATCAAATATCAAATCATGATATTCTGTGGTAGTTTTGGCAAATTCCGTTTTTTTTTTTTAAATATGGAGGAATAAATTATAATAAATATTTTCCCAAGTTCAGGAGGCATAACTCTTTCGATTCCTGTAGTAATTTACAGGTGTTAAAAAATTGACATACTCCCTATATGCTTACGCGTCGAATGTTTCCTTCTTCAAGTTAACAGCAGAATTCCATGTCCTAAACAAACATTTTACTAAGTTTCATGATATTCAAATACGTTAGAAGTAGGTCCGTACAAAGACAATTATTTTCTCCTTAATCTCGAGGGTAAAGGAAAATCTTTGAGATCGTCCAAATAAGCTGCGTATGTTTTCTCGTCGAATGGAAGACAATTGGAAAGCGTCATTGTGAAGGAAAGGGGGACGGATGAAGGGGTCTTGTAATGAAAAACGTTGAGTTTATTGTTAAAAGTCGCGCGTGAGTCGCATACGACGAGCCGCACGCACGCGTGAGTGACGCGCTGTATGACGCAGCTTTATAACTCGCGCTTTTGTTTATAAGTAACGTTTCAGTCACTGCTCGCAGCTCTTTACTGCATAAGAAAATATTTGTAAAAGATGTCTTTTAAGTGCGGCTGAAATTCGTTGGCGCGTTCCGCTCCGTAGGTGTAGCGGAGTAAAATAAGAAATACTTAGGATATTTTATACGATGTCTCTTACACAATCAGTGAATTTATTTTAAATAATCTAAGTTTTGTAATAACGTTAGTGAAGAGCCATTTATACAAAGCAACTTAACGGTATTACGCAACAGAATAAGCTCAATAACTTGATTACAACAATAACAAAAATCATTACGCCGAGCCATTATTTCCAGCTGGTGCCGATATCGTAGAAAGCCGATTCGTTTATAAAAGGACTTAAGAATATTGGGAATTATATTCAGCAAGGAAAATAAACGAAAAGCTGATAACGAAGTTTGAACAGTTGAGTGACGTTTATATTTTAAAAGGCAACGTTCGTAGCGTTGCTGGCAATTGCTGCCACCACTTATCGGATTTTATCATGAGGAGCGGCAATTAATTGCACAGTCATCTGTCAATTCTAGCAGGGTTGGACAGTCAAGTACCCGTCTAAAAACTTAGGTGCGCCTACGCTACGCCACCACTTCGTAGTGAATGTTTCAAACTAGTTCGTCTGTTCAAAGCATTTGCCTAATTTAAGAACGTTCGTTTTAGCTTAAGTGGTTGTTTGAAGATCACACACAAAATCAATTTCGAGTGATTAAAACATTTCGAAGTAAAGACAATTCTCAGAAATTTCTCTAACAATTCTAGAATAGCTAGCGCTCGACACGTTAGATTTAAGCAGATATAAAGTTTTTAAGAAAGCGTTATTTACCTACTATTTTCTCAATTAACGTGGTAATCTTAGATCAGTGAATTAAATTCAGCTAGATATTGAATAAGGGGTTTGAAAGTCAGCTGCACACCTTGTGGTCATCCAGATCGCCATCCTGTACCACTACCACTACCATGAGTTTACAGTGACCGTACTCGATAGCAACGGCGTAAATTATTTGTATGGAGAATTGTACAGCGCCTCTACAAATAATTTACGCCGTCGCTATAGAGTACGGTCACTGTAAACCTGTAAACTCATGGTAGAGGTACAGAGGTCGGGAAACCGATTTATGATAGGTGTTCGGGATCGAAATATACCCTTCTAACTCTAACGTTCAATGTGAACCCAAAGACTTATGGTCGATTTCTTTATTTAATTATATTACAACAAAATACCGAGCGCCCGTTACTAATACGCGGCAAATATAAATATTTATTTGTTAAGTTTAGATGGACTTGTAAAGCCTATACGTGCACTTGAAAAGCCTTACATGTTTATATTTTTAAGCCAACGGCTTTGCTTGTAGTGAAGGTGGACACGTGACTGAAAAAAAATTGCCCTTTCAAGCTTTTTAATATTTAAGTATATGGCAAATGCACCCGTATTGAAACGTAATTTTAAAAAACGGCCAAGAGCGTGTCGGACACGCCCAAGATAGGGTTCCGTAGCCATTACGAAAAAATAAAGTAATATTTTTCTTAGAATTTCGTAATGTGCACGGAATCTTCCAATTTTAGGTAGGTATATTTTATACCTTTGGCTGCTCTTAAACTACTAATTATTTTCAAGCAATCTTAGCCGTTATAATTTTCCCTGTAAATTTGATATACTTACTACCATCCTGAATTTTTTCAAATTTCCCAAACAGATCACTGAATGAAAAAATCGTCTAGACAACCCCCCAATGGTTTCAAAAGACAAAGGGCTTTGTCAACGATACCCACACTATTGGCTTAGACCAGAAAACTACACTCCCACATAACGTCTATGGGAGGTAACCTAAAAATTCATTTTATTTTTTTTTATTTTACCACTTTGTCAGCGTGACTGATATTCATGCCAAATTACAGCTTTCTAGTACTAACGGTCTCTGAGCTTAGCCGCGGACATACAGACAGATAGACGGACACACATGGCGAAACTGTAAGGGCTCCTAGTTGACCACGGAACCCTAAAAAGTCAATCTCTTTTCCTGTGTGTTGGCAATACTCCCCTTGGCCTCCGACCTCTGACCTAGCCTGTCGCATTTATATGAACTCTGTAAACTGTGATTATAAAACTGCAAAACAACCACTGAAGACCAACTAATGATTATCTGTTTAACATAATATAATACATGGCGTAGTCGGTAGGATTTTACATAGTATTGTAACCTATAACAGCACCCCTTAGTCAGAAATGCTCTTAGTGAACCTAAGTAGGTACATTATTTTAAACAATACCCGACAATATGGGTTCAGACGAAAAAAAAAAACATCCAAGCTTTCATTCCGATCCTACATTCGATGTCGCTAAATCGATGAATGAGTTATTCATTTTATTTATTTATTTAGTTAGTAAGATAAATTTAAAATTAAGCGACGGAGTTATCCTAAGGATAAAAATCGCAAAAATAAATACCCACAGATTTCTTTAAAATGCAAGTATTAGTCACTGTGTTGCATGTTATTTTCCACTTAATAATTATATGCCGTCATCCATACTAATATTATACAAGCGAAAGTGTATGTGTTTGTATGTTTGTCCGTATTTCACGTCGAAACGGAGCAACGGATCGATGTGATTTTTGGCATAGAGATATTTTATGGGAGGAGAGTGAAAGTATGCTACGTTGTATTCCGGAAAAATGCACAGTTCCCGAGGGAACAGCGCGCGATACTTGAACTCCACGCGGGCGAAGCCGCGGGCAAAAGCTAGTATGGATATAAATATATACAGACTGGTAAATATAAAACCAAATCCTACTTTTATAACGCACTGGCTTTCAGAAATGCATGTATTTATTTTAAAGGTACATACTCAATAAATGAAAATCTACGCACACGAGCCTAGCGTTCACAACACCCCTCGGCACATTACGAATGAAAACGAAAACACAGTTGTCAGACGTGTTATGATTATTACAGTTGGCGTTAACAGTAATAAGATTCCTTGAGGAAATGCACGCGGCGCCGTAGGGTTCATCGACCCCGCACTTGCCTTGCCTCATACCCCCATTTTTCTTTTCGGACACTACGCGTACTGCGCCTGGTGGGGTGTGTGCTCACAAATGTGCTACGTTGTTGTCCTGTTGAATATGCGGCCATTGTTCTGTTTTTGCAATCTCATGTGTAATCTCGTCCGCTCGTCCTTACATAAACATGCCCAAGAGAGGAAACATGAAGTACGTCGACTCCCAGTTCTATTTTAAAACCGAAACCATAGAACGTCTTTATAAACCTGAACTTTTTGCGGTAAAGCAACAGCGAAACAACCACTTTACTACTCTTTGTACGTGTAGGTAGATATACATTAACTGGAATACGGGGCAAATTAATTTCGCGAAAACAATTTTCCTTATCCGCGCTTCAGTGGTTTGGACAAAGTTTTTCTCCAATTTATTTCATTACAATAACGGAAGATTTATTGATCGTCTCATTAAGCCGGGAAGGTACGGTTAGTAAAAATTTCAGGATTTACGAATAGAACTTTACCGATTGTTCTCTATGCTTTCTGTAGCTCCATACTGAAAATAAGTAATATGTTTGAATTATTCATATTACGAGAATACGTAGGTAGCATTAGATTTACTGCTGAATTTAATTTGTCTGTTATAAAGTAACGTCACAAAAGGAATATTCTCTAAATTCCAGAAATATTCCAAAATATATCGTAATTACAGCAAGATATCACACATACATGAAGATATCCTGCTTTGCTAAAGATGTGTGACGCGCTATGCATTTTAGCAGCGATCCAGATGTATCGTCATTGGTACCGTGTAGTACCTTATTGTACGTAGCATTTGTAATATCAAAACTGTGGAATAATCGCCGCGTCTAGAAGAATTACATCACATTGCGAATAACCTCTACTCTACGTTATTGGTCCAGGTTCACAGAATTAAACATACGTTCATATTGTTCCCAAATTACATCGTTGTCGTATCGGTTTAACCACACATGATAAGCGCAGCACAGTGCGCGGCTTGTGGTCACACTAAATCAAATTTAACGTTAATATGTTTCTCTGTATGTACAAGTATAGCTATAAATCCGCCCGGGAGCCACATCCGACCTTTGGCTGTAGTGGAAACGACCTAATCTATTATGTTTGCGCTTACTTCAGGAGGGGAAATGTATTTTGTCAACGTAAAGTGTTTAAGGTGAGACGGTAAGTAGGTTGATTATTCTAAATTGAATCCACTTTGTCGCAATAGCTAAAAGATTAAAAGTACTTACTGATTCAACTCTCGTAATTTTCAAGAGTGCACTCGGCGTTCTAGATTTTTTTTTACTTTAGAGTAAAATTAACAATGAAAGGATACGCAAAGTTACATTCAGTTCTGTAGTAAGGAAGCGTTAGTTTTCGTTCTTCTTAAAGTTCAAAGTATAAATTCACAGTGAACGATGACTTGTAGCACAGCTGCTATGTTGTGGTCATCGGAAGGGAGTAATTTTTTGAAGAAGCGCCGTATCTCATTTACGCGGCATTCACGAAGTAACGAACCGGGGCCGGGGCGGCTCTATGCGCGCCTTTCAGCTCAAAGCGACGGTCGGCCATAAACGCTACGTTTTGCTTGTATTCAGTAAAGTTGAGTATTTATTTATACAGAACAAGTATTAAATCGTACTTTAGTCCGTGACACCCTTAATTCAATTTGTAAGGTTAACTACAAAATAATATTATGATGATAATAAAATATTTGTTAGTTATTAAAAAAGTTGCCTAATTACCCACTTATTTCATGCGTTATTCACAAATATTAAAAATGAAACAGATTTTAATTAATTAGGCAGTCTGTACATAAGTGTCATTTAATTTTTTTAATTTAATCCGCTTAATAATAAACTAACAATACTTAGATCTACTCAGTTATCAGAAAATAAATGATTTGAATATAATATGTTCTCGAAGAATTATCCGTTTGTACTTTAAAATTTACTAAAGTAAATAAATTTATTAGGTCTCTAGCCTCACAAAATTCTGAAAATCCACTGTGAATTCGAGACGAGGGTTTAAATTCAAATGAATTTCTGTATTATTTTCTATTTTTAGGAGCCATTACCTTGAACTTAATGCAGGCAGCCGTGGTGGCCTAGTGGTTTGACCTATCGCCTCTCAAGCAGAGGGTTGTGGGTTCAAACCCCAGCTCGCACCTCTGAGTTTTTCGAAATTCATGTGCGAAATTACATTTGAAATTTACCACGCGCTTTGCGGTGAAGGAAAACTTCGTGAGGAAACCTGCACAAACCTGCGAAGCGATTCAATGGTGCGTGTGAAGTTCCCAATCCGCACTGGGCCCGCGTGGGAACTACGGCCCAAGCCCTCTTGTTCTGAGAGGAGGCCTGTGCCCAGCAGTGGGACCTATATAGGCTGGGATGATGATGACCTTGAACTTAATAGAGGTTAATACATAGTCTCTTTTAAATAATATAAAATTTCAAATAATGAGAGCCATGGCGCACTCCGCATTTTAGTTAGGTATGAAGCTACTACTACGAGTACCCAAGGCTGCAAGGTGTGGTTTTTATCTACAATTTTAATGAATTCTCAGGAAAATGTTTGCAATATCCTGGAATTTCAATACAGTAAGGGCTAAAAGACAATTTATTGAATCAGGCGTAACTTTGCGGATGTCCATTATCAATAAACTAAAATAATTTTTTTGCTCACCCGCGACTTTATGATAGCTAAGTTTATGCAAGATATGCGTGTTCATGCAGTTCTTCCACCTCCACACTGAACAAATCCACCTCCACACACAAATCACCCAAACCCATCTATCACCACCACCACACTACACTCGCGCGTTTCGAACTCAACCAGAACTCATCTTCAGAGCAACAGAACCGTACCATGCTTCCAGATGTTAGACTAACAAACCACAAGAGCCGTTTTAATTTGTCACTGTAACTCCCTAAGTACCCACCTTTATTTTTTCTCAAACAAAACAAAACTACCCACAAGAATTGTATTTTTATTTATTTACTGTCAAGGCGTGTTTTATATTAACTGCTATTGCTGAAATTAGACCCAATATTAAATTATTATTGATTATTGCTAAAAGTTGGTCCATTGGACGTTACAGATCTATTGAATAATGTTTTTCCATTGTATTTTGTTGGATAAGTTCGTATTTATCTTCCTATCTCAACTAGCTTACTGAAGTTTACTGATGCTAATTTATTTATTTATTGTGAAACAAACAGTCACACAAAGGCAAGGTTACAAATATTTTATATGCAACTATGTATTACAGACCTATAGTTTCCAAAAGTACTATATAAGACACTACATGTACGGTCTTGCTTGCAATGAGGGTTTTCATTTCACAGAGGCGAAATATCGCTAGATGGCGTTAGTATCGTGAGGTCCGTTTGGCGTTTGCTCGTGATTGGTGAATAAACCTAATAAAGCCAATCGCAAGCAAATGTCAAACGTGAAACGGACCTAACTATACTAACGCCATCTAGCGATATCTCGCCTGACTTTTAGCCCTCATTGTTAGGCCCATACGGGTGCGAAGCCACAGGTAAAGGCTAGTAACTAATTTAATTATAATTAAATATTCAGATTTACTATTTTTTAAAGAAGAGGACAGAAGAGATCAGATTATATGTACCACATTTTATGTAAAATAAACTTATTTAGATTTGTATTTGATAAAAAACACGATATAAAGAGAGGCAAATTGCATGTTAATATGAATGTAAGTGAATTAGCGCTATGCGAGCAGACCAGAATCGTTGCAAAATTGCAAGTCGCTATTTATATAAATGAGTCTGAGATCTGTAGTATAGGTACTTGTATTATTATGTATTCTGTGATAATACATGTTAATCACAAGTTATGATACTACAAGTTGACTTTATTAGAAGCCTACGGCAAAATTATATCGTCCAGTGGTATATTAATCGTGATGTCTAATTGGCTAAACAATTATTGGCCTGCATAATTCGATTTACTAAGCTAAATGGGAACTTATTACACCGGTTCAGTAGCCCTTTTCGGTCAACTTCCTTTTTGGAAAGGCAATAAGTTAGAGAATTTTCATAAGTGCAGTGTTTATTGCGATAAGTCATAATCAAATCATTCAGAATTCAAAATACGAGACTTACGATATGTCCGCGTTTATTATGTCAATTTCAACATTCTCACATTCTGTGGTGGCTGCTCTACATATATACATATTATAATATGTAGATCAGCCAAGAATGTGAGCAGCAACCAAGAGAGTAGTAAATATGTAAAGTCAAGGTCAAAGATATCTTTACGTTATAGCATTTTGTTTCTCTATGCCTTCTGTCTGACATACATTATACAAAATTTCAAACTTGAAGACAACAAAAACACAATACTAGTGTGTAACATAGTTTAACCACGACTGTACTGTATGTATGTATGTATCAACTTTTTCATTCAAGTTGCATAGAAAGGTGGGTACAAATGTTAGGGCACCGACTGTACAATCACGTCTCTTTCCTAATGGAAGGGTAGGCAGAAACTATTTGTTTCCGTCTGCTACGATCTTGACATACATCAACCACGACATACGTCAAAATAACCCCGTCTCCGTGCATGATCTGTTACTGTAACGTAGCATATGTTCGGTGTGATTGCAGTCACCTTAATGATGAAAATCAGTTTAGTGGAGTTCGGTTCGCCCGTGACGCGTCAGTTTGCGGCTGTTTGCGCAGAGCCGGCCGGCTCGAGTAGCAAATCGCTGCGCAACATTTTCGTTCCCATCATATCTTCGTAATGGCTTCAAATATTTTCCTCACAGTGACGGGAAATGCAACAAGCGTTCGCCTCTAGGAACAACTTATTTGTTGCGGAAAATCGCTTTATAATAGCGACTGATGTATTTGTACGTGTTGGAGTACGATTTGAAATAATGTTTCCAATAAAGATTTGCACGAGAGGAGATTTACATGGCGTGTTTTGGTAGACAGATAGCAACACAGTTTTTTTGGAAAACCAGGGCGAGACATGATGTGCATATAAGATATAAGACCTCTACCGCGTGTATTTTAGAAATACGCAAACTTTAAGGGTAGTTACTAAAGACCCTAATAAACATTACTTTCATTTGTTTCATAAAGCAAATAATATTCATCTAATTCAGGAATAAAATATTTTTCATGCTCATTAGAGCAGAGTATGGTAGAATAGCAATCATACTTACTTTTAAAATCTTATGTTACCCATTTTCCGCAAATAAACTATTTTATATTTAAATACAACTTCATTTCCTTCTTAAATAAATTAGCACGCAATGCGCTACATGATCGGATCACTAAGTACTTGTTCCTTTACGAAATTTATTGATTTGACAACTGTGACTAAATTAAATTAAAATTCGCGTGCTAAATTATTGTAAGCAATACAATTGTATGCCACTCGATTTTTTTTTAATTATTTACGTTCTGATAGTTACTGTTAAATTTAAAATTTACTGCAATATTGCTTCATACCACAAAAATACATACTGATATTGTAGAAACTGTGTCAGTGTAGCAAGCAACACATACAACAACAAGGAATTTTCCTCTACGGCTAGACGATCTTAAATGAAAGGTAGTTGAGAGTCTAGCTGCTCTTGTACTAAATGAGGTTAAATGGATGAAATCGCCAGCGCCACGACGAGTCCTCGTAATTAAATACTTTGACCATTCCCAACAATGGCAGGCTCTTCACTGTTTCCACGACTCAAGTTCTTTTATTCAAAGCTAGAAGTGCTTCGTTGACAATTTATTTAACAACGTGGACGGAACCTGTATTTTTTCCAAGGTAATTTTGTTTTTTTCTGTGATCCATCACTTCTTGTCCAGTATTTCTTAATTTACTCGTATTAAAACATAAATTACAGTATGTAACTCGCTCGGAGCAGGTAATAAATGGATCTGAAGTGGATAAATAATACGTACGCAACAAAAAGCGGCCCAGCGTGCTCAGTCGTAAAGTATTTAATTGATATAATTGGCGTTTGGGCTGCCATTAGCGGACCTTTCCAGGGCCCTGGCCATTTCAGAAACCAGCGCATTTTTTTCATCTCCTTCACAAGCGAAATTCACTTGTGCATTTTTCCAGGACTCCCTTTCAGAGTTGTTCATTTATTCAGGGCGAACCCCTTTTCAGAATTTCAGACGCGAAAGACAAAAGCAAAATGCGGCCGTTTCAAACAATTTCGTTGTTATAAAGATACTCTACTTACAGATTTTCCACAAAAGTGTAAACACTTAACTTTTCTATTTCGCAGACAAGTTTCAGGCATGAACTTAACCTTATAGGATTTATCCAAAAGCAGTTTCACGTTTTCACAGTTTTCAGCTCTTCTCTCTAGAGGATAAATTCGAAGGAAAATGCTGAAAACAGTACAATTTTAAACTTAGTGAATTATAATGCAAGCGGATGTATACTTTTCTTGTAATGCTTAGTTAGGCACAACAGAGCATGGAAACTGAGTATTTTAAAATAATCTATTGAATCTGATGTCGTTTTGCTAGTAGTATAATACAGGCAACCTAGCTACGTATGTGTGAGACATTTATGTTGTGGGTTTTTCGAAAAAGGTTAAAATAAAATAAGAGGGTAATTTGAATAAATGATAACATTTAGGGGTATACACTTTGTGTAAGAAAATTTATGCGGGCAGTTTTTGAGCTTTGTGTTTTAAGGTTTGTGCAGAATTTAAAATGCGTGGGTTAACATGGTCTAAATATGTGTACAGTCAACCAATTTGATTCTTAGACCACCGTAGAACCTTGTCATTATGACATTTAAGTCATCCAATAAGCGTTGCTTAAACCCTACTAGACACTGGCAAAATTTACCTCCAATGGACAGCGCCATATTTTTCTAAAAATAACAACAACAAATCAAATTTTTAAGTATGACTAATGAAGTATACGTATTTATGAGCTTTATGGTGTTTCTAAATTTATGATGTAATTACTGAAGACATATTATTGCACATGTGTAGCATAAATACTTATCTTTCAAACAATGTATACATGTTTATGCACATTTAGATGTTCCCAAATCTATGATCATTAAGATGATGCCATTTTTTGAGACTTTGGGATGTATACATATCTATGCACTTGACTGTACATAATATTAATCTATATGGTAGGTAGCAGAAAGTGTGCGAGTTTTTGTATAAGCCTATAAGGCCATATCCATATATCGCACAGACGTAGCTCTCTTGCACGTGTAGTCGCTGAGTAACAAAGTAATTGGATTATGTTCATGAAAATAAGTTTAGTCATAATATTAGACTATTTTAATATATTATATTAGTTTTTTACGAGTACGAGCAGGATAAGAAATGAGGAGTTTGTGGAGAACAGTAATAAAAGTAGATATTCAATTGATTGCGGTGCGAGACTGGGCAGGAACGAGGGCAATTCGGGGCCCGGCACAGGCCCCACGTGCAATACAGATGAAAAATGACCACTAAATCACGGCTAGCGTTTGGAGGAGGCGATTTCCTGCTCAACTACAACGAAATAAGCTGGCGGAACATCCCGGGAGTCCCGACTAACCATACTATTCGTACCGTGGTCGTTGTTATTGCTTATTACATTTTCTTTACTAAATTGCGCCATTGTGAAAATTATCTATCAAAATTTGAGTTTAACGGCCTACATAGATATCCAATCAATATTAAATTTTCATCAAGGTAAACGTACGAGTGGTCGTCCCTGTCCTAATAGTTGCCATTTTTAATTTTGCGTCATTAGCAATAGAGGTGACAGCACTGTCGGACGGGTGTATCTATTGAGCGGGTCCATATTGACTCGCATAAAATCGATCCTCCGATTTTTTTTCCTGCTACCGATTTGTAGCCAGAATCATCACTCTTCCGAATTTTTTACTTCATAATTTTATTTCTCATAAATTTGTACTACTTCCAATTGAGGTCATAATGTTCACTTATCAGAATATCGTAATTCATAGCGTTGTCACTAAGATATATTTGTACTCATAATGCTGGTTTTCATATTTCTTTCATTCATAATCATCAATTTCAATAAACTTGTTAAACATAACATTTAAACATCGATACAGTTGTTTTACGTTAATTTCACGTGTATGCGATGTTGGAACTGGAGTGAAAGTTTTTGTATATTATTATCAATATGGAATATAAATAGGCCCAGATAATGATATTGATGAGATTAATTACTTAAATTGTGAGTATCCTACTTTACTGTGGCAGTTTGGTTCTGTAGTGGTCGCAGTTCTAACCTAACCTACTTTACTGGTAGCAGTTGTGTTTTGAGGGGGTAGCAGTTTTAACTTAACCTAACCTACATTTCTGACATCTACTAAAACTTATAAGACGATTGCTTTTTCTTTGTTACTGTTACTTACATCTATCGTATCTAATGTCTGCAGTAATAACATCCAACAGATGGTGATTGCTTCGCCCATTGATGGCGTTATCATCGAAATACGTATTTTATCACATTTTTTTCACTAAACGAAAGCAACGCAGGCCGTAAACTGTATGACAGTGAAGTTTATAGCTACAAATAAGTCTGCGATAATGGAGTTTTATGAGTACAAAACAATATGCTTAAAAAAAGTATGACAAAAAAAGGAGTACAAGAGATATTTATGACAACTGCCATTATGGTTTTAAATGCTTCGGAGTTATGATCGGTAGTAATAGTGACTAAGTATTAATAGTGAGTATTATGACAGAAAATTGTATGACAAACATTTTCGGAGTTCCAATAATCGGGGTTGAAAAATTATGCCAACTTTGGCGCACCCCTATTGAGCATTAGGGTGTCGAGCACGCGGACGTTTGTGAAAATGGCTGTTAAAAACATTTGAAAATAGAACGAAAGTTTAGATTAAATGCAAAGTTACATCAAATAGCTCGTAGTTTCTATGCCTGTAATGTAAAGTCTTCATCTCCGTCAGAGTTGTTTAGGTGCATATTCAATGCAATTTGCTCAAAATTATTTGAACACGCACTTATGTAATGAGGGCTAGAGGTGCTAGTGTAGCGAGAGGTCTGCGAAATATCAAATCTCACTGCTTTTGGGTTTATTTATAATAAGAATAATTTTGTGAATGTTTTGCAATACCTGAAATTAATTATGGCAAATATGCGTTACCGGGCAATGCATGTCTGTCTTTTGAGACAGTTTTGTCTTTCGGCAACCTTTGTCCTCCCTTTTTTCCGAACAAAACGGGACTACGCAACACTGTGGCATGCTCGATATTTTTATGGTACGGTTTTAAAATATTAAATGTGATTTAAATGTAAATTTTGTTTTCACACCCGTAATAACAAACCACTATAGGTACTTCAGGCAGGATCTTTGTGTACAGTGACGCCAACTGGTGAGCGCAAAAACGGTAGCCCTCATTGATAACACTGTCTTGTTAATATATTTTTGAGCACCTTGCTAGAGAACTTCAACGGTTATGATGGTAATTATATGCCCACGACACGACACCGTTACAGTTCATTATACATATGCGTGTATCATTCAATTATTGTGTACATTGCAACAATAATGAAGTTGGAACGCTATCCAATTACGTTAATACTTAGTGATTTGATTTCGACTTTATGTTTGTTACGCTTGTACCCATTAACCTTTATGAATGTGAGTAAGATCTCTACGGTGATATTGGACGGGGATAGGGGAGGCCTGAAAAGTGACGATAAGGTGGACACGAAAATGTAACAGCTGATGAAGATACGTTGTTATAGCGTTTGAAGCGTGTATTACGAGCAAGGGCAGCCCCAGCAAGAATCAAGCCCCCT
Source organism: Choristoneura fumiferana (assembly GCF_025370935.1). Classification (NCBI taxonomy): domain Eukaryota; kingdom Metazoa; phylum Arthropoda; class Insecta; order Lepidoptera; family Tortricidae; genus Choristoneura; species Choristoneura fumiferana. Next base: position 15,063,764 of record NC_133474.1, on the reverse strand, counting down.
ACGCTACCAGTCACGGGCAATAGTGCAATAATCTAAGTTACAATATAGCTTAATGTCAGCTGCTCGTGTTATCCTTATAACTGAAAAATTACTAATCCGATCATGATCAAATTTAAATTGGCCCACATGAAAAGCACCAGCTTTCTGCAAAATCGGTTCATCTAGAAAAAAGTTCTGATTAACACACATACAATAAATACATCTTCCTCCTTTTTTAAAATTGGTTAAAATAAAGCCCAAGCATATGCAGTAATACTCGTATCGTGTGAGTTGCATTACATTTTGATTAAAGTGGCCGATCGTACGCCGCAACTTAATGTAACTAGCACTATTTTTTAAGCAGGTCTATACTGGGCTTTAGCCGTCGTAATTATTGACTGTGTGCTGAAGCGACACAACCAAAATACGCATACTCTTTTAACTCTATTGCTCTGCAAATGTAGACGTAGGTCTAAGTGCGTGCCAGCTAATTACCACTCCACCTAACAAGCATTTTCTCGTTGTTTTTCTGTGAAAGGATTACGTTTTAAAGCGACTTAGGGCCTGCGTCAGTCGGGGAAACTCACGGTTATTATGCGGCATGGTAACACTGGATAAATAGCAAGTCCGCGGAGCAGCAATGCAAATGAATGTTTTTTATGTCTCCCACTGCGGCACTGCATTCGTCTCGGGGAGAATTAACCGTGCTACAGAAAAGGTTTAACATGAATGGGAGCGGTAACGCCTTTACAATGCAACAACACCAGAAACTATCTTTTAAGTAAATGTTTGTCTACAGTTTTGTGTACTAACTTTTGCAACATACTGTAAGCTTTGATGCTTCAGGTGCAGAATAATTATGAAAGTTCTTAACCGTACGAGATTTCCCGTGTCTCTTATATTATGTATTTAATTAAAATCTAAGAACGCAAGAACTAAATGTGAGCATCTCGCATATCTCTCGTCTTCAAAAGTAGTTAAACACCGTTAACAATATGTTATAACTGTCTTTTTGCAGAGATACCAGTTTGCGTTGAGCAAGAATTCGTGTATCTAAATACAAGTAGGAATAACGTAACATGCAATGAATTCATTTAAATCGCAAATTGTTGTGGTAAAATTAATGGGCTGTAAGGTGTTGAACAAATGTTGCTAAATAGGTATATTGTACACGCGACAAAAACATATATGACGGTATACCAGCCATTTCTTAGGGTTCCGTAGCCAAAATGGGAAAAACGGAACACTTATAGTTTCGCCATGTCTGTCTGTCTGTCCATCCGCGGCTTCAGGGACTATCAATGCTAGTAAGCTGTAATTTTGCACTAAAAAAAAAATATGTTACCTCCCGTAGACGTAAAGTGGGGTGATTTTTTTTCTCATCCGCCCTTGTAGTGTGGCATATCGTTGCATAGGTATTTTAACACCATTAGGGGGTTGCTAAAACGATTTTCCGATTCAGTGATTTGTTTGCAAAATATTCAACTTTAAAGTGAAAATTCTCATTAAAATCGAGCGAAAAAAAAAAAAAACTAAACCAGTGGGAGGAAAAAATTTGAAAAAATTCAGGATGGTAGTAACCATATCAAACTTAAAATGAAAACTGTAACGGTTAAGTTTTCTTGACAAATATTAGTAGTTTAAGAGTAAATAGCAGCCCAAGGTATAAAAATATACCTAAACTTGGAATATTCCGTACAAAATACGAAATCCTTACAAAAATATTACTTAATTTTTTCGTAATGGCTATGGAACCCTATTTCGGGCATGTCCAACACGCTCTTGGCCGGTTTTGTATTTTGATACTTGTATTATTAACTTGTAAACCGTGTTTTTTTTTTTTTTTTTTTCGAGGGAGGTGGAGAATGCTCATAGAATACTGCCGAGCCGGCCTCGGCAGCATGCCCGACTCATCTGGGAATTGCTCACCAGACGCCTACGGACTAAACTCCACCCCCTGTGGAGTGGTTTGACCTATCACCTTTCAAGCAGAGGGTCGTGGGTTCGAACCCCGGCTCGCACCTCTGAGTTTTTCGAAATTCATGTGCGGAATTATATTTGAAATTTACCACGAGCTGACCTGCACAAACCTGCGATGCGATTCAATGGTGCGTGCGAAGTTCCCAATTCGCATTGGGCCCGCGTGGGAACTATGACCCAAGCCCTCTTGATCTGAGAGGAGGCCTGTGCCCAGCATTGGAACGTATATAGACTGGGATGATGATTATTAACTAGCTCTTTCCCGCGACTCAGCCAGCAAATAATTTGTTTAGTAAATATTGCTATCTCAAAGGAACTGCAATTCTTCGGAATAAAACTGTCCTATGTTCCAGGTTCTCAAGAATCATCGTAATCGGTTCGTGGTTTAAACGTGAAGAGTTAACAGATAGGGTCTTTCGGATTTATAATATAGTAAGGATTGTTATTACATCCAAGTATATTATGAAAACATGAGGAGGATAGGTAGGTATAAAATATAAAAGCTGAGGTTAATATAAAATGCAACAAAAATAGTACTTAATCGCACTAACGAGTATCTTAAGTGAAGTGGGACGGAGGAATATATGTTTATCCTCCTATTTGCGTCGTTCACCCTATTGAGCCCTAAATATTATTTACATTGTTTTGATCAGCTGTCGTGTCTAACGTGAGTGGCTATTTGAAGGAAAAAATAAATAAAAGAAAGAAAAACACTCGTGTACAACTCGAGTAGGTACTCCTGATATTACAACATGACGGTTATGTAGTAGAATAATTAGGTACCTACATACATAGAGCTATTTTCTAAAGAAAGCGGTTGATCACAGCTTTAATGAACCTCTGGTATGCTTAAGACACGGATCCGCGTCAAATTTAAGGTTTTTTTTTTATTTGTGATAATTAAAACAAATGAGACTAGAATCCAGTAATTTTTATAGTTGCCGCATACGAGGGGTTAAGAGTCTAGAACCAAAGAAAATCAAAAGTCTTACGTAATACTACGAATAGCTTAGCAAAATCAATCACCATTTGCGACAAGAACTTCTATGCCAACCATGACCATAAACTGACCGATTGCATGACGTGACTCTCGTAACACCTCATAAGTCGCGAGACACCTCCGCATACATATATGTCAAATGTATACACATGTAGGACCACGTGATTACGTAGACGTCTGAACCGCGCGTCTGTACAGGAAATGGCTCTCAGATGAGTTGTGACAGTCGAAAGCAAATAAACGTAAATATACTATGTTTCCATACGTTCTAATTTCCGTGCATTTAGAAGAGTATCTACGGGATTTGCTGCTGGACTGGCGCGATTAAAAATGATCACCTCTACCTACATAAACTTTTTGTTAAATAATAAATATTTCGCATAGCCAGTAGTAACCTACCACCGTACTATTGCGCTACGCAAAATTTACTGCGAAGAAAAAACGAAACAATAGAGTGGTAACGGTAACGAGACAGACTACATTTTATCTGTTACACATTTCCATTTCCCAAATGATATTTACATGTTGTAAATACTTTTTCTGTAAAAATGTTTTCAATAAAACGCAATACCCTTGTTATTTTTAAAGACGGACATATCTTCTTTGTGTAAATTCGAAGAGAACGTCTTAAAATGAAGTATTAGGTTGACCTGTCAAACTAACAAGTGAATGAAGAAGGCAAATTTTATGAAATATGTACTTTTCTTGGAAACTGACGCCTGAATAATGTGATATCAACTACGAAATATGCGACGAAATTCAAAATATATGTGAGGTCACGAAGCGACACGAGCAACCTTAATAATATCTTCATAAGCTATTATTATTATTATTATTATTCAACTAATTTAACTACCAACATTGGCTTTTGAACAATTCAGTTCGTTTAAAACTTGCATTATCAAAAATTGGGTAGGTATTGTGTAATAATAATAGAAATAATGTACGACGTAAAGCACAACATGAAGGATTGTTTTAATTTACGTGATATCCGTATTTATTTGTAACTAATAATAACATTATTTTTTTATTTTATTTTTAGTTTCCCTAATTTTATTTAACAATGATTAATCATTTCAAGTCATTATTTGTGTGTATGTTCGTAAATCATAACATAAGCCAATATCAAAAGTAAAACCAAACCAAATAAGACATAGATATGGTGGTGAGGCTGGCAACAAAAAGAATCGCGTGTCCGGCGAGAACATTATTATTACTCCCCTGTTTTTCAAGTTGCACTGGCCGCGCGGCGAGTCGACGGGTTTCTGAGAAAGCGGGGTACTGGGCTACCCTGCTGGCACCTGAGAGTACCGCTAACTAATAGCCTGCTACTCCAGTCTACCTGCCGCGGTCGCAGTTAGCATCAATCAACACTATATTTTCGACATCAAAAACGAAACCGGCATCGAAAAATTTCATAGATCGTTGCGGTTTCAATGTCTCGTTTGTTCCCCGTGAGTTGAGCAGTACTCGTATGTTTTATGTTCCCTTATTTGCATTATAAATATAAAATTAATTTGAACTGAAATTGGCTGTCTTTGTTGCACTGGTGAAATCACCTAAAGAAGCGAGGAGCGGTTGTTTTGATTTTGATTATAATTTATAACAAATAACAGGTGTAAAAACAGCAGCAACAGTGGCAGTGGCAGTGGCAGTAACAGTGTTAAAAGAGTTTGTAAGGTAAGCCGCGGAAAGACGTTTTCTTAACTTTAATTAAAAAATGACACTTTATTTGTTTACCGTAAGCTTTTTGTGAAGGACAACGTGAAACCGGCTCTTACCTGATTGTTTCTAGTGTTTGTTCGTTTTACTCAGATTTGAACTCACTGTAAGTTATTGTTTGGCAAGCAACGGCGACAGAAGGCGGCGGCGCCCCCGGCCGGCGTCCGTGATAAGGACTCAATCACCTGCCCCTGACAGCGAGTGACTCCGGCTGTTCACAAACACCCTCCTCATGTATCAACGATTTTTATTAACAATATTTATCTTCCATTATTATGCAAGGAGTGTGCTTTACCGATAAGACTCTATTACTTCTTTCACCGGCTGCCTCCGCCAGATTGGGCGAAGCTTCAAAATTGAAATCACCCGATAATAATAACATTTCTTAAAGGGTAGGTATAAGGGTAGCGTCTTTAAGGGTATTCCACTGAATCTTTAGGTAAAAATAACTTCTGAGTTTGTGTTCCTGCACCATATTGATTGAGATATAAAATAACATTGTTTTTGAGAGCTGTGAGTTATGTACCTGTTCTGGCATGGTAAAGAGATACGTATATTATGGGATATAGGTAGGTATGTAAATTTGTATGTAGTTTAAATGTATTATAATAGAAGAGGTGCACGATGGTGTAAGGATTTTCGGCTGAAATTATTAAGCTTTGAAACGAAATTCGGAAAGGTAGAGCCAAAAATATTTGTTTTTTTTAGAAAACAAGCTTTGTTTTAACAATTACAATCTTTTAAACTAATAAATAATTTAATCCGACATAATTTGAATAGCTATATTCACTTCTAAAATGTTAGAAATGTCGAAAAACATTTTATTATCAAATTTTGATTCCGTTCTCTAAAATTAATATCAACCTTCGAAGTACTCGTTCACATGTCTATGGATCTGAAAAACTTGAGTTCTTGAAACATTTGAAGAGGTGTTTTTTTAACGCCTTTCGGGCTTAGCGTTGTGTGTTTAAGGTGTAGGAGGCGCGCGCACTGGCGGCTGGCGGCGGCGGCTGGTGCGGCCGAGCGGGCGGCGGAGCGCGGGGCTCATCCTTGCCACTCGCCGCTTGGCGCCTCGCGCCGCTCAGTCAGCGCCTGACCGCGGGGGGACTACTGTCGCTCCGCCAACCATCCGCCACACACGGGTTCGCTAACCTCCCCCATACATCGCATCTCAAGTGATATATCAACAGATACATTTTTAAAAACAAAACAAAAAACAATCATCTTGTTCAGTGAGCTCCGCCGTAACCGGCTTCGAACTCGATTTGTGATTGTTTGAACTGACAGTGTGCGTGTTGTGCTTTCCTATCGATAACATAACCTGTATGAATTCAAGGGCATAGAGGACCATAACTAATTCGTTTTTTGGAAGCTGTGTGGAACGATTCGAGCGGGTCTAGCCTCGGTGTGCCTACTTGTAAAACATAAGTGGGCGTATTCGAAAGTTTGAAAATCGATCGGGGTGACGTGCGTGCGTGGGATTGAGTTTATATAATCTTTGTTTACCTTGGGAATATGCACTGTGCTCACTAGGCTAGGTATCAACCTAATCCTCGAGGCCGTGCATGCACACTGCGGCGTCCCGTCTGCGGTCTAGTTGAACCTAACGGGTAAGTTGTTTCTAAATTAAAACATTGTTATTTTTATTTTTCTAAACTTAAGTTTGTATCGTGTTACCATATTACTTTGTTTACCTTTAACTGAAATACCGATGTTATGTAACATGAAGCTAAATAATTATTATTTTTATTTTTGCATTTTCCTTTGATTTGAAGCTTAGATTAGGTATTCTTCTTATCAAAATGTTCATTTATTTATCATCTATATTATTGTTTACTTAGATACGGCTTATGTTTAATTCAATTAATAATCAATGTTTACAAAGACGAAGCTTTACACAAGTGTAAGCGCCTTTAACCAGCTTGGTCCAAAAACTTGCCAAATCCCATCCGCAAATATTTAAATAAATAAACGGTGCTTAGTATAAAAGTGTTTTATTTGATAAGCTTCTTCCGTAAGGTCAATAGAACCATTAAGGTAATCCGATTTTGGCGACGCAACACCAACATCAACATCCTGGCTTTCTATGCCACCCACATCGTCTTCGTCTTCGAAGTGAATAGTGAAATGGTCCTTTCTATCCTTTCTTGTTTTACGTGAGGTATACAATACACATACAAATACTGAACTTTAAAACTTCCATTTCAAGATACCTTCCCAGAGTTTCCAAATTTGAAGCCGAAATAGTCTTAGGTATACGTAACACCTTTCCAAATAATGCGAGATGTAAAATGCATAAAGTAAGCACACGAGAGACCAAGCATAATTCACATCACAAGGCGTCTGTGGACATGGACCTTTGTCACTATAGAGATTCCTCACACTATGCTGAATAAATGAGTTCGGTCGCCTTTGATATGCTAACGCAAGTCGAAATCAAAGTGTGCTTAAGTTAGTTCTGCTTTGATTAGGTTTACAGAGAATATTTCATACACAAAAGGGATGTTACTTTCAATCCATTCAATCCAATCCACTCCCTTTATTGGACCCTCTTATTGCCAAGAATATATAAAACTAATAATATTATGAAATTTAACATCAACAAGTTTGTAGAATAAATAGGGATGTTACAGGTTTGGAACCGTGTGTTCAATATTACACTGCGTGAAATTTGTAGACGTTCGAACGGTGTGATTTAAAAAAAGCAAAACCGGTTTAAAAGGAACGTGAGAACTCAACATTTTCGATTTAGAATGCAGATCACTTTTCGCAGTTTTTGTTAGGCACACTAGATATTAAAAATAAAACATGTGCTCCCTTGTTAAATCTTTACGAGATTTTTATGCTAAAGGCAAGACGGACTATGTTTAAAGATTGCCTGATAAGAAATGCGAAAAGCTAGCAGCTGACTAGTAGACAAGGAAAGAGGCTTTTTTCTTTCAGACAGTCAGTCCATATTTCATGAGCACCAGTCGAGCTACAATGGCGTTGCGATGAGGTCGTTGGACGGACACAGACTGACAAGCTTTTTATTAATACATCTGTATGGTTACATTTTGTATCAAGATTGACGTTATGATTAATAGCTCCTATTGAGGCTTGCTACTATTTAGTATGAGAATTCTTATATACAAAAATAACTTCTGTGATAGATAGTGGGACAACCTAATGTTTCAAAGGGAGAAGACTCATGTTTTCGGGAAACGTACACTCCGCATTTTAACGGTCGGGTGCCCTGCCCGAGTGGTGGTCGCGGTCTCAGCCATACGGGACTCCCATTATACCGATACATGAGGTTATCCCGGACTTAAAGCTGTTTAATAATGCATTTGACCACCTTCATAATTTAATGGTCAGACATGTAACTTAATACCGCAAGGTAAATATGACGTTGTCCAAAATAATTACAAACCGTATTTCATGGAAATGCGCAAATTTAGGAACATATTGTGATGTAGAAAGCGGACCGTAAGCGCTTATTTTAAGATATACACCAGAGTAGAAACAGAAATAACTCTCAAGAGCATCAATACTCGAAGAAATTAAAAGGAATTATGTAGCATGCCATTCAGCTACGATTTTGTATTTACTAAATAGGTAAGAAACATAACAGAAAAGGAATGTATTGAATCAGAAATTATATTAAAATTATTGTGGCGAGATTGCCAAGAACTAACTGCAAATAGAACTGCTAGTGTACACAGTGTGTACATATTTGTAAACAAACTTTGCCGGCTGCTGACGTGATGAGATTTGAGTAAGTAGGTACTACATTGAGTCATGGCTCCGTATCTAGAGGTAGTATGATGGCATCACCTACAATAACTCAGTGAGGCAAGTTACGGAAACAAAGTAATAATTAACATACATAGTGAAATCGATGTACAACATTACTTTTTCATTAATTGAATTTTGCGTGGTGACCGAATTAATTCCATACGGCGTTCACGCCACGTCAGCAGTATATGTCCCCAGCTAATGCACGCTGAATGCAAAGACTACTAACGCCCCACATTACTGTTCCCGAGAGGCAAAACCTCCCTACACTTCCTGCTACCTACCTATACCTACGTCGAGTCGAGCCCCTATCACCGGAGTAGGCAGACGTCGCAATATATTTTGGGACATACTGAGTACCTACTCGCAACCTTAACCAACCCGATAAATACGGAACAAGCGGTACGATTGTATTTGCTTTAATCTTGACAATAACAAAAGGATTAAGTGATTTGTTAATAATAAGCATTCTCGGAAGATTATAGATGGAATGATTAGTTTTGGGGGTCACCCTTGTGTACTGACAAAGATTTAATGGGGTAGAGGGTCGAAACACGATTTCATCTCAATCGCACGTCTAGACCTCTCAGTACTTTGAAAACATTTTATTTATTTGTGCGACGGTTTACCTATCTATAGAAAATTTATAACTATTCATATTTAGTTATATTAATTACTTGTATGAAAACTGTCTTATTTGAATGAGAATTGTAACAGGCTAGTTGGCGCCAGTGTCTTGAGGAGTTGAGGTCCATTAGACAATTTGATATTTGTGTCACGTTTTTGATTGGTTAAATACCTACGTCGAATGGACCTCGCGATACTAACGCCATCTAGTGATATTGTCAAGAAAGCCTCAATCTCGGAATCGTTATCATCACTCCGAAGAAATAAGAGTGTCTGATAATGCTCGATATAAAACTACTATGAGACTCAGATGCAGTCTAGGTAAGCCTGACAAGTTTTGAATCAATCCGATGAATTGTATCAAGGAGAACTTTTCAGATACCTATATTCTTTAAATAAGTATATGTCAGATAACGAAGAGAAAAATTTACTGTTACTGAGTTTCTGCAAATGTAAAATAATTGTGTTGAGATTCTTTTGCGTTATAATTTTACCAACACACCCCGCAATTAATCACGTCTTTTATATAGCTGATATTACTTCGTCGTTCCCAGTCACATTGCAGAGGCCACGGTCGCCAGTAGATCGGATAGAACTGTAGGTACTGATCTTACTTTTGGACACACTCTATCACACCGATACACAGCCTTTGACAATACTCGACGATTTTTTCGAAGAATAGGTACCTACACCTCGACGCCCATAATAGCCTATCACTGACTCCATGAAGACTTTTTTTATTGAGTTATTTACTTTTGAATATCACGTGTCATTAGATGGAGTAAACGCCTGTCGGTTAGGGATTATCAGCAGTGGATATATCTTACCGGACGACGATGATTATGATGATGAGTACAACATAAACAATAAACTATTTATACCACATGTGTGTTGACTGTCTGTATATTAAGTAAAACACAGGACGTTTTAATTATTACGTATTAAAAAAAAACATTTTTCAATATAAATAAGTTTCGATTTCGGTTTCACCGTCTTAATTCAATATTAATACCATGTTAGATACATTCTCATATAAATTAGATACAAAAATAAGTGAACAGGGCGAATTTAGCGCCATAAGTTAAGGGATAAAACGATGACCGCCGCTTGCCAAATCTCATTATTTATGGTTCAAAGGGTCTCTCCTCCACTATCTCCTTCGGAGAGAATAACTTTTACCTTGCCAGGTATTTTTAGTTTTGCTCTATTTAAGGATCAAGAAAATAGTTCAAAGCAACTTCGAGATAGTAAGCATACTTTGACTACCCATTAAATTGCAGCTGGCAATGTTTTACCTACCACATACGAGATTCTTGGGCGTGTGACGTTGTACATACATATAAAACTAATTAGTTTCAATTGATGCAGGTAGAGCCGGGTCAACACGAGCACGGGACTCGAGGTTGAACTAATTGCTATCATTACCAGTTTAAATTACCCAGGAAAAAACAAATCCAACAGGAGCTTAAAAATTTTACTAGCGAGTCATGTATTAGTTGATTTCATTTATATTTTTTAAACAGAGAGATGAAATAATGGATGGTTACAGAATTACACTTTAAGCAATTTGAATTAACACATCTTCAGTAACACAATTATTTGGACCGAGACAGACCGGAACCGTGGAGCGCAGTCAAGCAAACTGCGCTCAAGGTCGCACACGCTTAAATAATCCAGCTAAACAACGAGACTGATTCATAAGCATAAGCATGCATATATTAAACAACAGGCATAACTCATTAAGCAGAACTCAAGTAACAAAAGACAGAGAACATCATCTTCTAAACAGCTAAAATAATGTGGACAACAATAAATATATGTGACACTAATCTTCGTCTGACGTAATCTATTATGTCAACGATATTAACTATATTTAGTAGAGAAGCTACAAATGTAGAATTGATAGTTATTTGTTTGGTCTGCATTCAATATTCAAATGTTGCTACTCCGTTACAATTTTAATCGTTTATCTTGGCACGTATTGAACCAGCAGGGCAACTACAAAACTCGAAGCTCGAAGTTCGTATCGTACCGTCCCTCTCGCTCTTGTGTTAAATGGTATACCTAAGTGTCAGCAGGGCTTCTACGAAACTCGAAGTTCGTGTCGTGCGGTCCCTCTCGCTCTCGTATTAAATAGTATAAGTGTCAGAGGGACCGCACGACACGACACGAACTTCGAGTTTAGATTTTCGTAGTAGCCCTGCAGAGGGACCGCACGACACGAACTTCGAGTTTCGAGTTTCGTAGTAGCCCTGCAGGTTAACTAGAATTTATTTCTTATTTATTATACTTAATTACTCTTTTTATTGCAGTTTTCTCCCGTTATATATTATAATCTTGATTGATTGCTACAGATGGTAGTTCCGATGTAGCGTGACAGTACCGGAGTCTAGTAGCGTGACAGTACTCGCAGCCGACTTCTCTGTCATTATCCTTTGCGAAATGTGGAGCGAGCATTACGTGCTACGATACAACTACTTATCTAAATTGACTTTAATTCCCATTAGTAAAGGTTAGTATCGTTAGTTTAAGAACATTTGATTATTGTTCTATATCTCATCACGAGTAAACTAGAATATATCAAGTTGAAATACATAAGTCGCGTGACTGTGGTCAACCGCGGTGAGATTTCTCCAAGACCTTATAAAAACAAGACAGTTTGAAATCTCGTTTAGTCTATTACTTGAGCTCCAAAAAAGTTTTATCTACTCATTGTTGCTTTAGAAAGAAAATTACTGTGGGACATGCGATTTGGATTTCAAATCACTAAACTAGATACTTACATATTTGCTGCATAACACGCAATGTCAAAATACGCAAAATCATAATACGCAATGGTCAAGAGAACAGTGAAGTGCGACATTTTCCAAATAAAGTGTAGAGACTGAAGATGGTTTTAGAAAGTGAAAGTGTCGTCGACGTGCATCGGATCCAGTGCAAGCGCGGGATCGCGCCGCGAGCTGTGCGATAAACAACCGTGTACTCAAAGAACATACTGCAACATGCATGACTCCTAATTTGTTTCTGAGCAATTGATATATATCCGTGTAATAAAACACCATTGCATAAGTTAAAAGCATTTAGATCTGCAATGGTAAATGAAGTGTATGAATGAGTTGCCATTAATGTTGTTTATCGTCATGGCATATGATTAGGTAGACATGACATTAATAAAAAGTTCATGTTAAATCGAAGAAAATGCAAAAAATATATATTTGAATGAAGTATGAAAGTGTATATTTGAATGTCACAATTACTAGTTATCTTTTTTAGCTAATCACCAACTTGAGATACTTTACATCATAATAAAAGCGATAAATGAAATGCGCAGAAATGCAACAGTATTGTTAAATATTTAGCATAGGAATACATAGCACATTGAAGGTTGAAAAGAAAACAATTAAATGGAATCTAGAACTCACGCTTGCTATCTAGAGCGCGTTCACTGAAAACTTGATAGTTCGCTGGTTTGAGATGAAAAAGTAAACTTGTCATGGATAAATGGCTGAATCGGATCGCGGCGACGTTCAGAGTACGATGCGTATTAGGTATCGATCTGGTGAACGCCTCAGCTGCGCCGCCCCACATTTCACGCTCGTCGCCAATCGCAACGAGTACGCTCACTTAGTCGCTATGCTACGTGGTCGATCTTATTTACGGATCATAACATACAATACAAATAGAACAAGAGATTTGCAACGAGGAGCGCAGAAATGTTGTGTTCACGGGTAAATCTTATCAACTCAATGAAGTTTGCAAGGCAAATATTAGTAATTCGCCATGATATCAAGATTGACAAGGTGGCTCGATGATATTTATTATTATTTATGCAAATTCGTGTGGCGGAAATAAATATATTCATTTTTGTTCGGATATTCTACGTTACATTTTGATCCAAGGGCTATATAATCGATACGGTATATGATACCGTCAATAATAAGTAAGCCGGTTGTTCGGTAGTGCTCGGGTCTCCGCTTGCATAATTGCCAGATGTGCTGTGACTCATGCCATAGTAGGTGTCGCATTAACATAAGAAACATGCATAAATCATTCATTAGCTCTCAATAGGAAATCATGTCAACAGTTCTATATGTATATGATAATCTCCCAGACTTTACTGTAAGTAGGTAGCTACACATTTTGTTTTCACTCATCCAATGCGCAGCGTAAAGCAGGCAGGTATTTATCTATTAGCCAGTCAGCACGATGCCTTTGGCATGGGAAAAAGGAGCTACATTACCTATAAACTCATATTACTTACACGTAATAGTTGCTTACATGCCATGTAGACCGTGAGAACTGCTGGAAGGAAATTGCTTTACGCCATTAATATCGTTCGAGGTAACAATAAGTATCGACGCGGTAACATTATCCACTATTACGCACGTAGTTTTTACTTGCATTCACTGCGAGTCAATCTTACGAATCAATTAGCAGTAAAAGTTTCATGTGTTAAAACGATTGTTATTTGGGCCGTTGAACTAACGGGAGTGCGTTCGCTACGTGTCGTGCTGAGGATTATCGTGACTGGCCTGCGATACTTTAATAGTTGTACCCAATGCGCTTCAACAAGCCATCATATATTACTAGGGATAATTATGTGATTAAATAATGCAGTGTTATATGCTTTCCCATACGTTGCATGTCCGTAAATGGTGCTTCTGGCATTTCGTGATATGTTCAGAGTGTTGAATAGTTAACACGATTACAACACAACAATCTTGCTTTAGTTTTCACGACTGTACTGTGTCAGTAAATAAATAGAACTATACTTGATAGATACTAGCAGTAACAACTTTTACAACTGGAAGAGAATTTAATTTTAATATAGAAAGTTAATTTACGTTTTAGCTGAAATGACAGGACATGAGCATCGATAAGAAACATGGCAAATAAGATACGTGAGACCATGGCTCGGCGGGCGCAGGGCGAATGACGCGTATCCGAGAAATAACCGAGCCTTGTGGCGTTGCCCAGGCATTGTTTGGACGATTTTAATTAAAATCGATCGACGACATGCTATATCTCCAGTCTCCACGGATTATACTTACTCTAACTCTCTGCCAAGAACGATTTCAAGGTAGACCTGTAATTTAGTAGGACTGTCACTAACTTAGGAGGCATAAAGATTGAAATCTCATCATTTTCTTTTAATGAAGCTACATTTGTATTGTGATGTTGGAATTCGAAATGTCTATTGGAAATCTGTAGGCTACAAAGCTACAAAGGACATACCTGCTGAAAGGTTTTATGTTTATGTCAGTGTCAAAACATGAATGACATCATGCATACCTATTTCCAGAAGCGTATTCGATGAGCAATATGTACAACAAAATGTGTAAAGTTGTCTCAAAATATGTAAGTTTTGATTCAGTCAACAAGACGTAGAAGGCGCGGCAAGGTCGATGTCTGCCCAATGATATCACGTTGTCGCGGCAGTCGTAACCCAATCAACCGCGTATTGTGAATGTAAGGACTGACTGGTGGTGGTGATATGAAATAATAACACATTTAAATAATTTCGGCTTAATTCAGGAGCCTGATGAAGTTAAATTAGAGACGAAATGTTATTAATTGTCCATGCAAGACTTCGGCTGTTGACAAACTTATTTGACCGTACATAAGTTGCGACCAACAGAATATACCTCCTACTCGACGAAAAATATCGTATTTTTTGAATGATTGAATTGAACTTTACGGTTGTTTGTATCACTGTCTATAATTATAATACCTATTTATTTAGGCACATTAATTAACTCCAAATAAATATATTTATACTCATATAAGAGTAGATAAGTAATCAATCATAGTGCCCGCGTTCTCTGCATTTCCGCAGTGAAAAGGTATCGAAAAGCGAATGTAATAAATATAGATGAGAAATATTACTGCAGGTAGGTAAATCGTTCTGGTTTTACGACGACGCGATAAAATCGATCGATTAGATAGATAAAACAAGGGATTTTGTTTTATTACTAGGGATTTGACATGTATAGGTTCCGCAGAATTTATAGGAATGAATACCTACGTTTGATTCCGTCACGTCAATCTGTGTTGTTATTTTTTCATCAAAATACTCGTATTACGGTATTAATTGCATGTTTCGCCGCTGTCGTTAGCACGTAATGGATGTAAAGGTTACCGATATCCCCGCCCTGCATTGTGTCCAAAATTAATGGTTTTTGTTATTACATTGGTTAGGAGTAAAGCGTTTATTGAAAGCGTTCGACGGGCACGGGCCATTCACGCAGTGATTGACAAATTGCCGACGAGCCCCGCGATGATTAACCCCAGCCGCGCCGCCGCCGGCCGGACCGGTGCGATTCTGAGACACCTTTTTACATTTCTCATGTGTAACCGGCCGTATAGCACTTAGAAAGGTCACGGAGCTACATTCTGCGCGCGTAGCGGGCCTTTACAGCGTCTAAACATAAATATAGTAGATAACATGGGACTTGAGCGGTTACCTTGGTATGAACAACGAGGCTTGACCTCTAACATCTGCGTGCAGTAAAAGTACCAATAATACATGCTGTATAAGTATTGTTATAATTAAGATAGCTAGTTAACATACGAAGGTTTTGGTTAGTCTAACAAACTATGCTCGATTGTCTTGGGCCAAAGATCAACGTAGGGTCTTTTTTAGGGTTTCGTAGTCAACTAGGAACCCTTATAGTTTCGCCATGTCTGTTCGTCTGTCTGTCTGTCTGTCTGTCCGCGGGTAAGCTCAGATACCGTTAGTACTAGAAAGCTGTAATTAGGCATGTATATACCTATACATATTAGTCACGCCGACAAAGTAACGCAAATTGGAGGTGATTGTTTTTTTCTCGACTAACCCTATAGTGTGGGATTTCGTTGGATAGGTCTTTTAAAACCATTGGTTGCTAGGCCTTTTTTTTATTCAGTGATCTGTTTGCGAAATATTCAACTTTAAAGTGCAAATTTTTATTAAAATCGAGCGTCCCCCTTCTAAAATCTAAACTGATGGTGCAAAAATCTGAAAAAAATCAGAATTATAGTACTTAAATATATCAAATTTACGAGAAAAAATATAGCGGCTAAGATTGCTTGAGAATTATTAGTAGTTTAAGAGTAAATTGCTATATATATATTGCTTTAAATTGCTAGTAAAATATACCTAAACTTGGAAGATTTCGTAGGTACACAATACGAAATCCTTAGAAAAATGTTATTTGATTTTTCGTAATGGCTACGGAACCCTATCCTGGGCGTGTCCGACACACTCTTGGCCGGTTTTTTTACAGAATTCGCTGCTGTTTTTGTAAATCGAGCTACATACACATAGCTAACATTTAATCTTGAGAAAACTCTGACATTTCGGACAAACTATTACTTTTTACTGGAGAGCTTTAATTATCATGTACTCGTAGTCATGTATAGCTGATTGTAATAGTGCAATGGATTAATTAAAGCACATGGCCGCAAGGAGTCGCCGTGCCCGCTGCCCGTGGTCGTGCACCGGCGCCTGCGCAACAAAGGGGAGCGTGGGAATGCACGGCACCATTACTAATTCTACTTTTATTATTTCTTTAGCACATTGCACATGAATTAAAGTAATAAAACATTGCATTTAATCTATTGCTTCACATATGAAGTATAAGAATATTTTGTGCCAACGTTCTCATTAATGAAACATCATGGAGAGAAGTTTAACACAGGAAGGCTAGCAAAAAAATTAACGGTTTAAAAGGATATTTATTTCTACTAATAGCTAAGGATATGAGTCTTATATTGAAATATAAATAGCTATTACTCGTAACGTTCTGCATGAAAATAATTAAAACGGTCAAAGCTAATGTCAAAGCTAGCTCAATGACTAAGTAAGTACCTATGTCTATTAAACAAATACTTAGTAAACGTCAGGAAAACAAAGCGAATACTTACTTTAAAATCGAGCGTCTATTCTAATGTTTCTTAAATTACCCGAATGAGCCAGATAAATGATGCAGATCACAAATTTAAGAGCACATTTAAATAATAATCTGTTCTCGCTGCCTACATCTTCGGCCTTTGTTGCGACACTTCATAGTCTTATTTTATTTAGGAACACTCTCAGTACAGATCTAAAAATTATTCAAAAGAATTGATTTGTTGTGTGATAATAATTTTAATAGCACTCGCTATAAAAATTGTGATCGCCCGTGCGGAAAAACTGTCATGAGAAAATAAAACCTGCCGTTTGCTCTCTCACTATGAACATTGGAAAAAGCAATATTTTACCTGAGTAACAAAAAAACATTTCCATTTGAGCGTTTAAGCAATCTTATTTACAGTTCGAGATCGACGTTCCTAGCGTGAGCTTAGCCAGTGTTGTTGATAAGCAACTTTCACGCTATAATTAGTGTTGGGGACACGTTTATTAACACTGTAAAGTTGGACAGTTTAATCATGTTCAGTGTCTATTTTCATTAAAGTATCTAATTATGATTAGTCGTGGCAAGTTATTTAACATTGTTAACAGTGAACATTCACATGAACAATGATTTCTTCATAATTTATTGAATAGGCCATAGTTTGCCTCTACGAGAAATAAAATTAAAATATTAACGCCAGTTCTTACATGCGTAATCAAATAGAGCTGAATCGGCGCACACTTTCTCAAAGAGCCGGGAACACAAAAGTACATCCATTCCCGCGAGACGTCGGCTAAGTTGATGCGAGATATGAAATGGAATGAAATTGCGAGCACATAAGGACAGGCGATCGCGGGCTGAATAATGAAGGATCCCGTTGTGCACGTGAAGCGGAGGTCACGTCCAAGCGGCCGCCTGCGCACCAGTTCGACGCCCCAACCCACTGCAACTTGCTGCACAACACAACCTCACCTAGTCCTACGCAAGTAAAGTCCACATTGGGAAAACATATCTCTCATATGCAATTTTACATTATAAAACAAGCGCCACACACTTGTTTCGAATGAAAGTTGCCGGTTCACCACAATATTCAAAAGTAATTAAATCGCTAATTAAACTGGTGCATCATTCATGAATATTGAAAGGGAAAGTATTTTGTAATACAATGACAACTAAGGTTAATCCAGTGTCAGCGCATGTGTTTCATATAATGTATGTGAACGGGACTTGTGTTTCTGTTTTAAATTCAGTGCACGATTTAGTAATGTTTAGTCTGCCTTTCTTTTAAAACAAGTGTGTAAGTGTGAAGTCAAACTGCTTTGCACGGGTTTAGCTACAGTATAATATTGTTTGGGAATTAAGATCTTCGGGTCATTTGTTGGTTTGCATTGACATCTCTGTTGTGGCCGTTTTGCCACGTCGGCACTTCATCTTCGTCTGCGGTCGTTAGAGGTACAATGAGAACAAAAACTGGTCAGTAATTATCTTGGTGCAACGATGGGATCGATTGTTTATTGCCTTCTCCGCCGGATGTTTCCATTCCGTTCACTTTGTATTTCTTGTTTCCTTTTAAGATGCTGATGGTTATCATTAAGCTTCGTAATCGGAGCTATTTTGAGAAATCATTGCCGCGTATTTTTAAAGGGAATATTGTTCCTATACAATCCAAATAAAAACGCTGCCTAAAGATAGCTCACGGCATTATTGATTCTTTTAATTTTTACCGTTTACCCTACGTAGCTATTTTCTTTTTATGTTTCATAATTTTCGTACCTACTATAAGTCTCATTGAAATAACGTCTAATGGCCTCGTTTTCATTTTTTTTATTCGACTGGATGGCAAACGAGCAAGTGGGTCTCCTGATGGTAAGAGATCATCACCGCCCATAGACACCTGCAACACAGGGGGATTGCAGATGCGTTGCCAACCTAGAGGCCTAAGATGGGATACCTCAAGTGCTAGTGATTTCACCGCCTGTCTTACTCTCCACGCTGAAACACAACAGTGCAAGCACTGCTGCTTCATATATATTTTAGTTTTGTCCAGTACATTTATACATAAATACTTAGTTATAATATCATTTTGTTTTTATAGTTCATCATCATATGCATGTTTTTCCTTGCGGACAGTGGCAAACCGTTTGGAAAGCGTCTTTCACCTCGACGAGAGATTTACAGCTTCACGAGGTGTCTAGAGGTTCTGCGGCGTCTTGTTACACTTTCTAGTGATAGGTCTCCTGACTCAATGCCATCCGTAACCTCACACTGATGACTTTTCAAGACTTGCATGATGTCAATAAAGTAAAATACAAGCATGAAAAGAGTTATTTTTCCGCTTCTATGTATACTGAGATAGACTTCGAAAGAAAAGTTCATCTGGAATAACTTCTCCAATGCATACATCTTTGCAGTCATATATTTTAATGGTTGACCATCAATTATTTGGTTGTAATAGTCGATTTTTTTATTATTTTATTTATTGCAGTACACAGGTCTTGCAAAATTGGTTGGTCGGACAAAACGTTTCTTACTTACGTAGATTGTCAAATATTTTTTATCCGTTTTACAATACAATACGGTGTTTTTTTTATTGAACACCACATAATAAGCAAAACAAACCGACCTCTTCCAGATAACCTTTACTACAGAAAGAAGACAGGATTAGATTAAAAACCTGGTGACAATTGAAGTACTTCATGACAGTTATGTTATGACAGATATATATTTAGTTTATAATATTAGGAATTTAATGAAATAATAAATAAACTCGGATAACTAACGTCGCAGGAAATTTATTGACAAGTAACTACTTAACGTAGCTGGTTCACAGATTCGGCTTTTTTCCCGTAGGGTGTCGATGATAAGATTAATAAGCGGTTCAGTTGCAGTGTCCCTGCGCGGTCACGACTGCGCTAGCGCACTTTCTCCTGCACGATTGCCCTATTTAACACCTCAGAAACTAAGACAAATCAAACTTTCATCACAATTAGAAACGAGTGATAGCTGCATTCACCTGAACTTATGAATAATCGTTGTTATAATAACCTATGTATATTTGAAGCGCGGTATATGTTCATATTACAGAAAATCCTACCTATATCGGTTAGAATATTGCTCACTCATTTAACCCACATAAAAATAAGCGTCCAAGCGCGAGTCTGCTGACAAGGGTCTCGCGTGAATTCTATAGATATTTATAGGATATAGGAAAATTTAGCACATTATTTAAGAATCACTAAATTTGGAGTTAAGGGTCGGAATGGGCAATTTTCATCAATTTTGTTAAATAACTTCCTGTTCCTATTTTCAATATTCAACCAAAATTATCCTATTATATTAATTATATTATTCAACTAATATAAATTTCAACAATATAATACAAATTTCAACTTATAGGTACCGTTCAGTAAATTCGTCAAAATTGGCTGTGACTGAGAAACAAAAATACAGGCACAAGAGTGATCCTACTATAAGGTCCCTGTCTTCCCTTACAAGGTACCGAACCCTAAAAATGTATAAAGGAAATAATAAGTTAGATGTCAACATATAAAAATATTCCCAGGAAACGGACACATGTGTAAATTTATCGAGTTGGATGCAGCGCGTTCTAAACGCGGACGAACGGAGAAGCGCGCCGCGGTGTTTGTTATTGGATTCGGTTGACGCTCCGAGGACAGTTTTATCTTCAAAGATAACCAGATCTATCGAGGCCGTTGACCTGAGAGGTGAGAATGAGCAATAGTTATCTTCCAGAGGCAGCACGACCAAACAGCGAACGTATCGATGCAGTTATCAAGTCTGTTCGTATCTCGCGTGGAGTACCATTTGAAAGCGGTAACATGCACATGCATCATATGCATTTGACGTGCAGTGGTGCAGCGCGGTGCGGTACTGAGAGCGGGGACCGGGACGCATCCTTCGCCTGCCCCATATGTGTAATTATTTGCTATTTACCTCTTCGTAACTCGTGGTATTACTACAGAAAACACTTGCGCTTTCACCCGACACAATTAATTACTTGTGTTGAACAACATGTGGTGCATTATTTCACGCTCGGAGTGACCGATATTTTTCCGGTGCAGCTTGTAGCGTCGGCGTTCCCGCGGCCGTTACTAAGTCGAAACACACGATTTTGACATTTTTAGCTTGCGCCGCATTTTGCGTCACTGCTTTGAAATGCCGCGCTCGTGGCGCGTGGCGCAACGTTGCTTGCATTGTAACTCTAACCTAATCCTTTTATAGAAAGCTGTTAGATTCTATCATGCTGAACCTGCAAACAAGTGGTTTATGATCTTAGGTCGAGTTCTGCTTTGTTTTATTTCTCAGTGTTGATGCTGTCGATTTGACAGGTGACTTTTGATAGTATAAGATGCGTGGAAAGATAAAATTGAAAACTGCACGTAGTCACTTATTAGAAACATTTTTAGTTCAAGTGACACTTTGGCTTGGTGCCATTGTTTCTTATTCCATACAGATGTGCCTGCTTTTAATGGAGTCAAGCATGCAGTCCATAAAAAATAAGCTGACAGTACATAACGCAGCAATAAAGATTCGAGGCGGCAATGTCCCTCCACCATTCGCGGTGAACGATCGGAGGCATAGTTTTTCATTGCACATCGCATGTAACATCGTCGCTAGCACAATAATCGTAAAAGCCGGTCCCCTTGTCGACGAGTGCGCGAACTGTCCGCGCGGTGATAAAGGAAAATGCATTACTTCCCCTCCGAGGGCGAGTGAGAAGTTTTCCTTAAAGCAGCCCTTCAAAATGGCGGAGCAGGTCATTAATGCTCGGCCCAGGCGCTACCTAAATTTAAAAGCCACTTCCAACTTAGTTACTGCCGAGGAACGGCGACGTGGAGACGAGGATGAGAAATTCGCAATCGGCTTAGTAAGCCTGATTATGCTGAATGGATAAGTAAATACCTATACTCCTCTACAATGGAGACTTACGAGGCAAGCGTGCTCCAGCTCAGACCAAATCTTCTCTTATTTAGGCATGATCATGGTAGAGTCTATAAATTACTTATGCAAAAAAATACTTCACGTTACGTGACAGAAGGCCATTTCTTTATTAGATAAATACGAATATATAATGGTACTATTTATAATATACTAGCTGCTCGCCACGGCTCTGCATGGGTGTACTGATAAAGAAAATTACAACAAATCTTCCCCAAGCATCTTGTCTCACTCACTTTTTTATGTGGGGATTTTTACACAAAAGTTGCAACTGTTCTAAAGTGATGTGCTTGTATTATACCTGCATTTGGTTTGGCAATTGATATTTATTTATATAGGTGAGTTTAGCTGGTGTTACAATATCAGAGCATGGAAACAAAATTGTTTTTAGGTTTTCAACGTTTATCGATAGAATTTGTCTCTTAAAAAAGAAGTACCTAAAAACATATCGAACCTATGTACCTATATAATTTTCAACATAAAAAAGAAAAATATTTAAGTATCCGGGGACCGAGTATGGAAAACAATCCCTCGATAACACCATTCGAAAGTGCAGAAAAAGTTTGATGAATTTGAAATACAAGTAAAATAGCAGATATAACAGCTCTAACCAATCTGATCAACTAGTTGAATAAAGAAAATTTTTAAATAAAAATAAAACCGACTCCAAAAAAAAAATACAAAAAAAAATGAAACCGACTACAAAATCCTTGAAAATATTTTTCTAGGTACCTACTAGCTCGAAGTCGGTGACTCAACACGAGCCAGCAGGAGTGGAACAATAGGTTCACCCTCACTAGACCGAATATCATAAAATATAATTTCACTAATCATACCAACGTTAGATATAATTTTCATTAGCCCTAATATTATGACAGCTAAACTTGTATGTCTGAATTGATTACTAGACCGAAAGTTTTACATCCTAATGTTTACTACTACTAAACATTAAAAAATGCTCTAATATTATTAAAACTAATTATAATTATTCCTAATGATTATTAGACCTAAAGTTATGAACCCTAATGGTTACTTGTACTAAATATTAAACGCTCTAATATTACTTAAACTAATAATGATTATTCCTAATGATTAATAGACATAATAGCCATAAGTTCTATCTTTGTCCATGAAAAACAAATACTAAATTAGGTAAGTTATACCCACATGGGTTAGGTTAGGTTAGATCTTTGACAAGGCGCGAAGCACCTGACCTACGCGGAATAGGAGCTCCGCGCAGCGGAGCGCACCTTCGATGTTAGGTTTTTTTTTATAGCAGCCAGGATAACTCCCACTAGGAAAGTAGGTTGGATGTCATTCAATAAATAAATAAAATAAATAAATAATAATAATTATAAATGTGTTGCTAAATGGAGGTATTCCATTCCAATACATTTGACGAAAATGTATGTTTCAGCTTTTTAATGAACGTAAATTTGGAACGCTAAAATTAGGGCTAATATTTAGAAAAATAAAAAAAATCTGCTTTTTGAGTTTAGGGCTAGTGAAATTAGCTACAACGTAAATTCGGAATGCTAATATTAGGGCTAATGCAGGGGTTCCCAAACTTTTTCGGTTTGCGGCGCAACTATAAGCTTAGTATTTTGTCACGGCGCCCTTGCTAGGGGGACTATAGCTAGTTGAAATAAGCAATGATGATTTTCAGCAGCTTGTCTACGTTTCTGAGAAAAAAAGGAGCCCCACGCGGCGCCTTTGGGTACACTCCGGGCGCCCTAGGGCGCCGCGGCGCACAGTTTGGGAATCCTTGGGCTAATGAATAGTGAGGAAAATGAAAATTCGGCTTTTTGATTTTAGGGCTAGTGAAATTAGTGGTAGTGAAAATAGGATTAAAATTTTTCGGGCTACCATAGAAGAACCGGAACTAGTCGTCTACCTCACCTACATATTATGGGTCCTCCTGCTGGGTCATCGACTTCGAGCTAGTAAGTATGTACCTAGAATGATATTTTATTGTATATATATTCCATCGAATAAAAAAATAATTTTGAAAATCGGTCCACAATTGACTCAGTAATCGGTGAACATATATAAAAAAAATACAAACATTGGAACATAGAACTTTTCCTTTTTTGAAGTCGATTAAAAGTTTTGGGATGAAGTTTTGTAGCAATACCTAAGTGCACAGATTTTTACCACTTTCGAATGGTGCTTTCGAGCGATGAAATTTCAAAGCGGTTCTCTGCACTATGAAATATAAATATGTATATATTTGGACAGAAATACAAGAAGCGGTCCATCGTATCAGATAAGTAAAGTGACTAGCCAAGCCATTGTTTTCAGTGATCGTCGCCAAGCCTAAACAAGCGTCGCCGTCCATTCGGAGATTTATCACTTATGCAAAACGTAACTCGGACTTCGTTGAATGTTATCAAGCTTAAGCAAGGCGTACCTTAACGGAGAAAGCAAAACATACATAAATCGTCTGTGATCTGTCCCCGCTGTTTCGGGAACTTGGCGGCCATATATCGCGGAGGGCGTGCCGCCCGTCTGCGCGACGTGGGTCCGATGTCACAGTTGTTGATATCCTTTATATTTTATTCCATTTCTTACCTTAAATAAGAATTGTTCAGAGTCGCTTCATGTAGGTACATATTTATTCCCATTTGATTTTTTCCAAGTAAAAGACTAATCACGAAAAACTTATCTACTTAAGAATTGGTAATTAAAATTTCCCAAAAGAGCCAATTAACTTTTGTTGTAACCGACATTCCAACAATCAACACGGAAAATGTTTTCTATAAATTTGGAACGACCTTTTTCCTCAATGTCTTCTTGTTTGGAAGGTAAACATCCAGTATATGGACAAGTGTGGGAGCCAGCCTCATGAATTTAATTGTTTTTCGTGTCCCACGAAAGTATTTAATTGGTATTTGTTTTTTTTTTATTCCGTAATCATCGCTGTGTGCTACTGGCTATGTCAATAAACACGTAGTTATAATACCAAATAACAAGTTTGTCCCCATGCAGTGAAACAACGTCTGTGACTTTTAAATTCTGTGCCAGCCATTAGGAAGTACGAATTATTTATTTTGACACGACATGCGTGTCACTGGCATAGGAGTAAGAACTAAAAAGTCACAGACGTTGTGTCACTGGCACCGAAATGTAATACGTCTGTGACACATATACGTGTCACTGGTATAGAAGTGACTGTTGTAGGCTATGCGTAGGCATAGTTTAAGAGCTTAGTAGATCGTTGCCGGGGCCGATCGTATGCTGCTAACCTAGAGGGTTGAGAGTGCCTTTTAAGTATGTCGTCAACTGGGGAGTCTAAGGGGTTAGACGCAGAGGCACAGTTGCTTAGTAGATAGTGGCAGCTACCCAGACGGAATTTGTACAAAGTTCTACCGCCTTCAAAACTAGTCTTCTAGTATGTTCCCAACGTTGCTTCATTTAGTGAACTAAGTGAGCGAGCCAAACACTTGTAAATCGCCTCGAAGACAAATACAGCGACGGCATTATTTACACTTGCAACTATATACAGTTTTGTCCAGGTTCCGAATTTCTCACCTCAGAAACGATGCGAGTTTCCCTGTATTAGAGGAGGGGGGGGGGGGACTCCAAGCTAGGGGTGTGGGACGTGACGAGTTTTTATGATGAAGACAATCAGCGCGGCCCGTCCACGCGCCCAACGGCTGCTGCCGAATACATGTAAGCTGCTTAGAGGTCGGGCAAGGTTAGCCTAGTCCAATAAGCATGACTGGAATTCATTGGATGCTATAAATGTAGGTACAGGATCGGAATAGTCGACAACATTACTAACACTTATCAAACTTGCAATCTTTCAGCAATAGCAGCTTTCTTGCAATATTTTTGCTAAAGTAAGTACCTACATACATATCTACAATAATACATATCTGGCTTAGAACTGGCAAAAGGTATGTAAAACAAATAAACAATACAATAATTTCTATGAACCTCGTTACGCTATATTTTATGATAAATATAGAGCTCGTAATGTAGTGTTAAATCTGTATCACGTAATCATGTTATACATTGGATCATCGCTTATGATTCCCTACTAAAACTAGTGGCTTCCTTCATAATTCATAAGCTAATAACAAGAATCTGTGGTAATATGATCAGTAAGTCTGTTGCTCAACCGTGATCGTCTGAATAAAGATAGCTGAAATATTGGGTTAATGCGCGTACGATCATAAAACTGTCACGGCGGGGAACAGTTTCCTGCTTTTTGTTAAATAAAGCAAGAAGTTTAATCAATAGCGTTTACGCGCGATCATTTTTTGTGTCCTTTGGTCTATTGAACTTTGTTATTCACGTGTGACTACGTTCGTTTGGATATAATGTTAGCTATAACTTCACTTGCAGGAAAAAATAATTATCTCAAAAACAAACACATAATAATAAAGATAGTGTAGAGGGTTAAATAGATATCTGTTAACATCACTGCTTCTCAGAGTACCTAAGTTATAGTATTTTTTATAGACGGCGTGCTAAAAATCAAGGTTCAATCAAGGTTTTTATTCATACATTTTTCAATTTGTCTGTGTTTTACCTGGTGTCTTTCATTTGCTATATAAACATATCCAAGTACTTCGATGGATAATAATATGTAAAAAAGCTTGTAATAAAAACGAAAGTGTATTGATTAATTAATAGGATTCTAACGGATCTATGCCAAGTGTAGGTAATGGCAGATAACAAAATATTTTCTTAATTGGATGCCGGTTGAAGTCAATAAATCCCGTTAGGTTAAAAGCGGCCATGTGCTGCAAGCGCATGCATTCAGTAGCCCCATTTTATATTCCACTGGCCTCATGCCACCAACTAATGGAACTGTAACGAATTAAGACAGCTTGAGAATTATTGCTCTGTTTATCAAGTTCTTCTGTCATAGTAAAAATCTCCTGAAAATGACCAATTTTAATGTTCATTACTTTGCGCTGCCCCGCTTCTGCAGCGCATCTGGGATGTTCGCCGATGCACATATTGATGACTTTTTTGCGAGTTTGCGCAAGCGGGCGGCATCCTTGGTGCGTCGGGTGCGGGCCAGCCCCAACAGCATCCTGCGCATGATTGCGGGCAGGGTCGACTGCCCCTACATGGCTCACTGCACTGGGTTGCACCGACCTACTACTGTCATCATGTGGTGAACCTCATTGTTTTATTTTTATTGTATATGTGTTGTTGTGTTACTAATTATTGTTTAAAATCTTTTGTATTACTAACCAAATGTGTCAATGTTATACAAATAAACAAGATTTTATTATTTATTATTATTATTTAAAATGACTTTTCAGTGGATTCAGCGGAATAAGTACGCACTCATACCTTGAAAAAAAAACTGTATTTTGGCGTATCTGAGAAGCAAGATAATAGATGTGTCAAGGATAAAACGAAAGAAATAACTCACGATAAATACACTATACATAAGTGTTTCACCATGACACCCGACAATGCTCGCTAAGGCCGAGCTAGTTGCGTCCGTTTACCCGAGGCGAGCTTAACGCGGCGTATTCTGCGTTCTCAAAGGAAATTTTCCGCTTATCATCCTTGACACAGTTGTAAACTCCAGGCGCCGGGTTCGCACCGCACACAGCCTATTAAACATAAATACAGGACCGCGTAAACACAAAAACGATACTACAAGTTAAAATAATTTGTTTAATTTGAGTGAGCAAATAAATCAAACTCTCACACATGAGAGTAGTTTTATCTTCTGTGATAGTGTTATCGCCTAGACGAATTAGGTCATCTTAAGTAATATAAGAGTGGACATGAAACTTCCAAGTCATGACTCATTCATAATAATTTGGCCAGTCGGTGACTGATGACAGATATTGATGAGGTCCGGCGCTCCTGCAGCCTCCCTCCCAATATTTGTAAGGCTCATACGCACCGCGGCCGAAGCTAATGGGCTGGGAGTTTTATTTATGTGACAGCCTCATAAAGACGAGTCGAAGATAATATGATCAAAATTAATGGCCGTTTCTGGCAACTTTCTTTCTTCCTAAAAGTGTATATTGTGATTATAAGGAGTATTTCAATTTCGTGCTTACGCAGCGTTTAAACATAGTGTACTGTGTTACCGAGTCACGAAAATTTATATAACAATGTTTAACTTTCAAGTTATCTCGTTTCCCCGAAGGTCTCTCGTTGTCAGCAAAAATTTCGTCCCTCGGTGCCGGGAACATGAAATAATCTGAAAGAGGTCGGTAACAATGAGACAATTAACGTCATCTGAAGCGGCATAACTCTTGAACACGGACGATACAATGGATCTACGCAGGATATTGTCGAGAGGAGAACGCCAGTGGGTCATAAAATGGGGAAAATGCAAGAGAACATTGTAGGTGTCGAAGCGTGCTTAGTTCCCGGAACTGCCGAGTGTGCTGCCGGCTGCCGGTTCGATATGAGTCAAGTTAGGCTCCGTCCGGCCGGCGCGGCAATGTAGCTCTCTATATACCAATACCAATTATATTATTATGTGAATGAATACAGACAATGATTAATTAGCATCAAAATAAGAATAACAAACTAATACAGTCCCCAATTTATTTCATATTTATCGTTACCGTGACTTTTACTATTTTATTACTATTAAATTTTAAAAATAACATTAAATTAAATCTCAAAGTCTAAAGACTATACCTATATATTACCACGTTGGGATTTAATTAATGAAGAATGTATTTTGTTACAGGTTGTT
The DNA here is from genome assembly GCF_025370935.1 of Choristoneura fumiferana. Classification (NCBI taxonomy): domain Eukaryota; kingdom Metazoa; phylum Arthropoda; class Insecta; order Lepidoptera; family Tortricidae; genus Choristoneura; species Choristoneura fumiferana. Next base: position 15,035,155 of record NC_133474.1, on the reverse strand, counting down.
CCTCGAAAAACAACGAGGTGAGTATTTATAGTAAAGCTAGTAAGACTATAAAATACAGTGATTCTTGCTGACAAGCCGAGGAACGTTTACAGTGCTCAATGATAAAGTCTCGCAGCGCGGGTCAACGCGGCGCGGGCGCGGCGGCACCATTGTCGCTGGCAGCTGCTAAAGCGCTATCGCACTTTCAACGTGACTGGCCTCGTATATTTTTTTCCACAAGTTCAGTTCTGCTGTTTATTTACAACTCGTTGGCAATTTAGCCCCGTTTCGCTTTTTCAGTGTGGCAAGTGCACACTGGACAGAACTAGGTTTAGGTTAGGATGAGATAATGGCTGACGTCGCGTTTGTTCCCGTCCATTGTTGTTTGCATCCTCCGGCCGCTTGTTGTTTTTGCCCAGGTTATCATACTGAATAAGCCTTTAGTGCTAACATAGATAGAGCGTTTAGCCTTTTATCTCAGCGAGCGCTCAATAAATTGCTTACAATCAAACGTCGGATAATTAACAATGTGGGCCACATTTGTGTTTTTTGCGCTGTGCACAGAACCTGCTTGCATCTATTATGCTGTCTGTGTGAAGACTTTTATTTATAGATTTTTTTTATCGACATTGTTACTATGGAGGTAGGTACATTGCTGCTTGGTATCTTTTTTTTTTTTTTTTTATTCGACTGGATGGCAAACGAGCATGTCTCCTGATGGTAAGAGATCACACCGCTTGCAGCAGTATCTTCCATTTAATTTTGTGTACAAAGAAGCGCCAGTTATTTTTAGCGTAACTTAAGCGAGTCGACCACCTCTGGAGCTAAACGAAAGTTTGTTTGTTGTCCGGGTGGTGTCCCAGCGCCGCGGCTGATTTAGGGGGAAACTTCGCTTGTTTTGCATTTTACGGGAGCGCGGGGAGTCACCCTCGAGATTTGAATATTTCAGGAGGAGCGGAACTTCACTAAGCTTAGGCCCTTTATATGACTTTCAGGCAATTGCTTCACATATTGCCTGCGATAATAAGACATTATTAACACAACAATTCATTTCAAAAGAAATACATTTTTCAAACTCGTCATTTGGATATTTTTTTTACCTACTACTTAAATATAATTTTTAATTAAATGATTGATTAATTAATGAAAATGTTATCAGACTAACCTAACATAACGTGAGCAAAGCGATTATAAGAGCGGTTTTCAGATGTTTTTGAATGTTATGAATAAGCGGAAACCGGAACGAAAGACCTTCATTCAGGCTAAATCTTGAAGTTAATCATTTTCCAGATGATAATGGTTTGCCAAATGATGAATTGAATAACGCATTTATGAGACGTTGGTTGATAAAATGATTTCCGATCTCATCACCTAAAATGTGTTATATGTGTGTGTATCTAAATATAAGTAACACGATAAAGGCCAATTTTTTTTTGTTGACATATGTTGATTTGAGGTACGTGTTTTTCAAAGTAGTAACGACGTGTTGAATATTATAAGTAGATCTTTTTTATTTCTAGACAGATATTGCTTAGGTTTTAATACATGTATACATGTAACAAACAAACTGTTTCACAGATGTTTGAATTCTTTATATGTATAAGTTACTAAAATGAAATATGAACAAACCGGAAACAGACAGAAGTCTAGAGTTTTTTTATAAGTAACCTACGCAAAACAAAGCTTTTACATACCCAAGCGAGTTCATTTCAGGTACTGATATTACAGTACCTAAAAAGAAGTTACCAAAGCGGCTACTGCGGCTAGACTATCTGCAGGTTTTGCTTACAATCAGCAGGACATCCAACGAACACAATAGAAAAATTCAAATCAATAATTCGAAAATTAAAATAGTAATTAATGCATTGACGGCTTCGACGGCAATCCACTTCATTTATTAACACGAATACGAGTAAAAAGAAATAAAGAGCGGAAATTGTCCATTGTGATCCGTTAGTTTTTCTATTTCGCTCTGTGGCCATTCGTTTAGGTATTCGCTTTGTCGTGTGCGCCCTAGTGCCTATCAACGTCGAATGAACGGGCTTTGTCTCCCTCTGAAACAGGTTAAGTAAATATCCAGATCGTGTTTCATAATAGCCGAATGGAATTCACGTTCGAATGAATAGAGTTTGCACTTTATTTCTGATTCAGTTTTTAATTAACCTCGATTCCTGCCTTTTTCACATGCAGGTTGTGATTTTTTTACGGTTCATTAATTCCACAAATAACCGTTATTGCTCTTTATTACTGGGGCGAATCTGTTGCGATCCCCACGGTGTTGATTAGGTATATTAAAACTTTAGCATAATAATAATTTATGACTTTTATGAATTACAGCGGAGTAACGTACCTTACAATGTAAATTTTAAGCGATATTAGCTGTCATCATCTTAAATTTCATGACGTAGCGATTTGTGTGAATGTTAATTTCAATAAGCATAGTTTTCGAGAATCGTGTAGGGCTTTGCCCAATAGCAATAATTTCTACCTTGCCTTGACAAGTTCGTATGTGACACTGTAGAACCCTGTCGCAACGAGTCTCTGTTGTCCTTATCAGGTTTTTTTTTGATAAGAGCAGCAAATGTTGACTGCGACAGGGTTCTACCGAACGTCACTCATAAGCTTGTCAATGTCAAGGTATATTCAAGTGTTGCTTATGTAGTGAAACCATGTTTATTTTCAAGATATGTAATTGCTAATCTATTCATTTTCTTTTAATACAATCTAGTGTTCTCTGAAAATGTTATTGGGAATGTTTTTTTATTTATTACCTACTTCAGTTAGAATAATAAATGTGTTATTTTAGTTCTGCCCAATTTCATTCTGTACACTGCTACGAGTATGTGGACAAGTAAACACGGATGCTGGCCGATAATAACAATATTGTGATAAGAATAATATATACTGACGGGTTTCGATTTTAGGTATCGAAAATCATAGATGCGTAACGGCCTTGGAGCTATTTTAGCCAATGGAATCCTGCGAAGGTTCAAGGAAACGTAAAGATAGCGGTTCTCGTTTTCATTATATTTACGTCTAGAGCCCTCTTATGCTCATCTTGTTAGCTGATTTTATAAGACGAGTTGTAAAAAAAATACTGAAATTAAAACTGTGTTAATGTATGAAAGGTGACTCAATTATAATAAGTTTAAGGCGTATAGTAAGTATTGAAAAAATACCAAACTTACGGGGTTGGCTATATGCGAATGAATACTCAATGTAAATAAGCGACGTAAGTCTGCGGCTGTATAGAAATACTCAAATACTGCGGCTACCTCATGTGTTCATGTATTTTCAAAACTAAAATCCAATCGAGCCAAAATCAACTAATCATGTTTTTGGATTTTTACATACGAGTCATTCAGTAATTTTTGAGCATAAGAGCAAAAGTGCATTTTTTTTTCGTTTCGTTATATCGCCTTAAGCTAGGCAGGGGGTATATTTTATCTTCTTAAATATTAGGCTCCCGAGGGATGAGGGCGGACTTATTCCGCGCGGGCGAAAGCGAAGCCGCAGGTAACATCAGATACCTAGATAGGTACAACACCAATGTTACCAGTAAAAACCCTACTTCCTACTTAAAAGTATAAATGTGAGAGTTTGTAAGTGTATCTTCAATATCATCATTCATCATCCCAGCCTATAAATATTTATATATGTCCCAATACTGGGCACAGGCCTCCTCTCACAATGAGGGCTTGGGCTGTAGGTTACCATGCGGGCCCAGTACGGATTGGGAACTTCACACGCACCATTGAATCGCTTCGCTAGTTTGTGCAGGTTTCCTGACGATGTTTCCCTTCACCGTAAAGCTCGTAGTAAATTTCAAATGTGATTTCGCACATGAGTTTCGATAAACTCAGAGGTGCGAGCTGGGGTTTGAACCCACGATCCTCTGCTTGGTCAAACCACTAGGTCACCACGGCTTGTAAGTGTATGTTTGTTATTCTTTCACGCTAAAACGGCTGGATGGATTTGGTTTTTGATATATATAATATAGACAGCTGAATAGAGATTCGCCTATACTAGTCGCCTAGATATATATACTTCTAGAGACATGAAATTTCACACGTACTTACAATACAATACACACACCAAATTTACCCATGTTCTTTTATATATTTTTTTATAATTTTATTATATTAATAAACAATTTTCCATTGCACAATTATTGCACATCACAAATCAGTACAAAAATGTATATATAACTACACACAACTACTTACATTCCTAATAAAAATAACAATTACGATGATATTTCTGAGAATTATGATTCCGGAACTTCAATTCTGCCAGTTGCATTGTTGTTGTTGTTGCATTACATTGCGGCATTTGATTTACCACTACAAACTCGTTGGCTTTACTGCCTCTTGTAATACAACTTGCACAATTTTTTTCGTAGGTCAAAACTAGGCTTAATAATTCGCACGAGCAAAGCCGCGTGTAAAGGCTAGTACAAAATAAAATGGAAATGCAGTCACGTATCCTAATTCAATTTCCTTCGTTAAAACAGTAGTGGTGTTTCGTTGCATTTCTGTACGCGGTATCAGTTTCCGCGTCAGTGGTCGGTTTTTTGTGAACCCGGCGACATCCGCAACAAGCTTTTTCTGCTCGTTTTCTTTGCCGTCCATTCCTGCCTTGTGGTGATTGCTGACATAGCCTACTACAGTATCATTGTTTTATTTTGCAAATGTATCGGTAGGTTCTTTAATTTTTCGCCGAAAATATTTGGTTCCAAATGATTAATTTCCCAATGCATCGGAATGAATGATTTTTTAAACTGAATATGGATGAACGATTTTTATAAACTTTAAGTACTTCAGGATTGTTACAAAACTAACCTAACCTAATCTATAGGGTTCTACAGGATATTCCTGAAATATATTGAGAAAAGTACAGTTTAAAAAAGAACAATCATATGATAGTACGAAAATAAACCATTTAGAAAAAAAAATTGGTGATAAGCCAGGATTCCGCATCGGTTCGGTGTTTCATCTAAATACGCTTCAAAGAGTTGTGATTAAGTTATATTGAGTAACGGTGCGATTTAATCATATCAAGACTTCGTGCACTATTATGATTTTATTATAATTACGTGTATTATGTAAACTTACCTAGCGACCAGTGATCGATATACCAATGAAGTTTTCGCTCGATGTTAATGTATTTTTTTTATTTGTTATGTATCATAAATAAATGAAAAAAATCTAGGACTTCGTTTTAATCTATGGAGAACAATAACAAACGACAACAATAATAAGTAACGTGACGTTACCTGAATACAATAACGGTACCGGCGCTGTCATTGATAAAAGGGCCAATCAACTTTTTTACCGACACTAATCTGTCCGCGACATTTTTCAAAAAATTGAAGATTTTTGTAAGTAAAAATGTTTTTTCTGTAATTTAATAGATGTTGTACATGAATACATGCCAGCCTACGTAATTTCAACCTATTAAACCGTGAAATATCTTGTTGGAAGTACGATTTTTTGGTAACGCCAGAGACAATTTTGGTAACGCAGGAGACGCCCAAAGTGTCGGTAAAATAGTTGATTGTCCCAAAAGCAATGGTTGCACCGTAGCTGTGGTAGTCAAGGTATATTTGTTTAATGAATCTGGGGGCACGGAAGTGCCCCTCCAAGTCGAGCGCGAAGCAAACACTGCCGTACCATCCTTTACTGGAACCATTTCGCCGCATTTTCAGGCCCCTATTTGAGAACCTCTGGATAAGACCAGAACGCAGAAATTTTCGTCATCCAGTAAGCTATAATCACATACTTAAAATCCAAAATTTCGAGTCTGTAGGTCATTTAGTTCCGAAGTTAAGCGAAAGCAAAGTTTCGCATTTATGACACTCACTCACTCATGATCATCAAAATAGAACTAGTACTTCCCATAAACTCGGAGAGCTGAAATTTGGTACAGAGTTAGGGTTTGATGGCCACATAAAGGGAAAACTATAAAAACTAGGATAATCGAAGATCTGGAGTACATGGTGACCCTGATTAGAAAACACAAGAGTTCAACCAAAAAAAACTGTGTCAAATAAGAAAATCTAATAAAATAAATCAATAAGCCCACGTTTCTACAAAACGAAGTGAAATCCCACCAAAAACATTCTGTAAAAAACTAGCCAAGTCTCGATAGAGCTGCTTGATTATCTCTAAAAAGTAATGAAATCTAGACAAAGTCGTGCCAAGTCTAAGGTTCCTTACTGCGATTTCTTTATTATTATAGTTAATGTTGTGTGACTTGGCCGTTGACTTGTACCCACTAACGTATAAAGAATGTTCAGTCTAGTCTTATCAACAAAATGAGTCGTAATGTTACTTGAATAAATGAATTTAATTATTATTATCTTTATTTATTTTTTATTCTTAGGGTTAGGTTTTTATAATAGTTATAAGAAGTAAAATACAGCAAAGTACATACAAAATAAAAATATTATAAAAACCTAACTAGTTTGCCGCCGGTAACGGGGTAGGGCCCAAGCTACCGGTGGTCAGGGCCGCAGAGTGAGGAACCTCCGGACGATGCGTGCCGTGTCCAGAAGTACCGCCTTCTGTATCTGGCCCTTGATCCAGCCATCTAGCGAGAGTCTCTTGAGATGTTGGTCGAGACTCTTCGCTATTAGACCGTTTGCCGAAACGACTATCGGACAATGATCGTCGAGTCAACATCCCACATAGCAGTCACTCGTGAGCCAAGTCAAGGTACTTGCTGAGTTTGTCCTTCTCGGCCTTCACGAGGTTCTCGTCATGTGGGATGGTGATATCAACGAGCACTGCCTGGCGGTTTGATCGATCTGTCAGCACGATATCAGGCTTATTGGCTACAATAGTCCTGTCCGTGATGACAGATCGATCCCAATAGAGCGTGGCACGACCATTTTCAAGAAATGGCGCAGGGACATACCTATAATACGGCACCTCAGAGTCTACAAGGCCGTATCGAAGAGCAAGTTGCTGGTGGATAATCCTGGCTACTAAGTTATGTCTGTGCAAATACTCACCGTTAGCAAGATGAGAACAACCGGAGATAATATGCCTGAGTGATTCCCCAGGACGGCGGCATGCCCGACAAATGTCGACCGTACCGTCCTTCAGGATATACCTCCGGTAGTTGTTCGTCATGATAACTTCGTCAGCAATTGCACACACAAACCCTCGGTTTCCCCAAAGAGGTCCCCGAGTAGCCGACGCGAGAAGGTCTACATCAGGCCTGTTAGGGCCTTGTAGAACCGCCCGTGTAGCTCCTTGCTCTTCCATACGTTCTTGCGATCTTCCGTGCTCATTACCATAGGACTGCGCCAATTTTCGTTTGCCAAGGATAGCGGGGTGAGGTGTCTGTCTACTGCCACAACATCGCGATGCATCCCACACTCGTTGCTAAGGAAATAATTCCTAAGGCTGCATACCTCGCGGTTGTGGAGATTTTTATTATTATTATTACTATTATCCAGAGTCCCACCAAAAACATTCTGTAAAAAACTAGCCAAGTCTCGATGGATCTGCTTGTTTATCTCTAAAAAGTAATGAAATCTAGACAAAGTCGTGCCAAGTCTAAGGTTCCTTACTGCGATTTCTTTATATTGTCCGCGTATTGAGTCTCAACATTTACTGGATAAGACTTAAGACTCAAAATTCTTTATACGTGAGTGGGTACAAGTCAACGACCAAGTCACACAACATTAACTATAATAATAAAGATATCGCAGTAAGGAACCTTAGACTTGGCACGACTTTGTCTAGATATCATTACTTTTTAGAGATAAACACGCAGCTCCATCGAGACTTGGCTAGTTTTTTACAGAATGTTTTTGGTGGGATATAATTTAGCGGTAATTTTTCCAGCGCGACACGCGCGCACACAACAGGGCGACCGAACTAACGTCCCGCCAGTTTGATTTCTTGTTTTTATTGTTATTTTATTTCATGTCATGTTTGAGAAAAGCATTATACAAGCCTCGGCCGGAAAGTGGGGTTGCCGGCCTCGCATCCCTATCCGGCCTCGCAACCTCTTGGCCGGCAACCCCCTACTTCCCGGCCTCTACAGTAATGTACTATTGCAGTACCAACCCTAGTTGACTTATAATCCGGTTAGGGCAACTGCACGCGCCGCGGTCGCGCCGCCGGCGATCGTCAGGCGATTGAGGCTCGATAATTGGGTGCCTCACCTGGCCATGCGGTGCTCGCTTGCAGGACACTTAATAGATCTCATAGATCGAAGGGCTGCAATCTTGATTATAAACTAATGACTAAATATTGAAGTAATAAACTTATCGTTGCGGTTTAATCATCACTCGATATGGTTTTAAAATTAAATTACTCTAAAACTAGTTCTAGACAACATTGATATTTTTGTGAAACAGACGACCTACTTCAAACTCTCATGAGACGTGAAAAATAGTTTTATTAGTCCTGACCTAAAGTGCCCAATTCTATGAATACGGAACTTCTAAAACTAACTCCTATTTACAGCGTGAATTGAACCTTTTACGTCCTCACTTATCAATTATATATGCATACTAGCTTTTACCCGCGGCTTCGCACGCGTAAACTATTCGGTCTGGTAGTTGCAATTGAAATTTTCGGGATTTTACAAAATTCCCCTGGAAATTTCCAAAATTTATATCGTGGTCTTCATTGAGGTTGTGTTGTGAATAACTGTACAAAATTCAAGACTCTAAACCCAGTGCTAAAATTTCAAAATTTTTCCCTATCCAAATTCAAATTCATATCATTTATTCAGTAAATAGGCCGCAATGGGCACTTTTACACGTCATTTTTTTAAATACCAGCACTTTCGGAAAGACCATCATTGCCAAGAATAATGCGCCGCAAGAAGCTTGGTAGAAAGTCATTTTTTTCAAAATAAAATAAGTACAAATAAAATACTTAAAAACTACAGTAAGTATACAATTAAAGAAAAAATTACAAAATAATAATAATAATACACGGATTTATGGGGTCCCTTAGTTACAAAACTATCCCCTGGAAATATCGGGATAAAAAGTAGCGTATGTGTTATTCCAGACGTCCGGCTACCTACATACCAAATTTCATGCCTCTAAGCCCAGCGGTTGTTATTTCGAGATTTTATCCCTATCCCGTGGAATATCGGAATAAATAGTAGCCTATGTGTTATTCCAGAGGTCCAGCTACCTACATACCAAATTTCATGGCTCTAAGCCCAGTGGTTGTTATTTCGAGATTTTATCCCTAGTTATCCCGTAAGAATATCGGATCTAAAAGTCACTTAAGTGTTATTCTAGATGTCCAGTTACCTACATACTAAATTTCATGACTCTAAGCCCAGCGGTTATTATTTCGCGATTTTATCCCTATCCCGTGGGAATATCGGAATAAATAGTAGCCTATGTGTTATTTCAGAGGTCCAGCTACCTACATACCAAATTTCATGGCTCTAAGCCCAGTGGTTGTTATTTCGAGATTTTATCCCTAGTTATCCCGTAAGAATATCGGATCAAAAAGTCACTTAAGTGTTATTCCAGATGTCCAGTTACCTACATACTAAATTTCATGACTCTAAGCCCAGTGGTTATTATTTCGAGATTTTATCCCTATCCCGTGGGAATATCGGAATAAATAGTAGCCTATGTGGTATTCCAGAGGTCCAGCTACCTACATACCAAATTTCATGGCTCTAAGCCCAGTGGTTGTTATTTCGAGATTTTATCCCTAGTTATCCCGTAGGAATATCGGGTCAAAAAGTCACTTAAGTGTTATTCCAGATATTCAGTTACCTACATACCAAATTTCATGACTCTAAGCCCAGCGGTTATTATTTCGAGATTTTATTCCTATCCCGTGGGAATATCGGAATAAATAGTGCCTATGTGTTATTTCAGAGGTTCAGCTACCTATACACACTAAATTTCTTGGCTCTAAGCCCAGCGGTTGTTATTTCAAGATTTTATACCTAGGTATCCCGTGGGAATATCGAGTCAAAAATTTGCCTTTGTGTTATTTTAGACATCCAACTACCTACATACCAAATTTCATGACTCTAAACCCAGCGGTTGTTATTTCAAGATTTTATCGCTATCCCGTGGGAATATCGGAATAAAAAGTAGCCTATGTGTTATTCCAGAGGTCCAGCTACCTACATACTAAATTTCATGGCTCAAAGCCCAGCGGTTGTTATTTCAAGATTTTATCCCTAGGTATCCCGTGGGAATATCGGGTCAAAAAGTCACCTATGTTTTATTCCAGACGTCCAACTACCTACATACCAAATTTCATGACTCTAAGCCTAGCGGTTGTTATTTCGAGATTTTATCCCTATCCCGTGGGAATATCGATATAAAAAATATCCTATGTTTTAATCTAGGTTATAAACTAACTTTCCGCCAAATTTCATCCAAATCCGTCTAGCCGTTTAAGCGTGAAAAAGTAACAAACATACTCACTCACTCACTCACTCACTCACTCACTCACAAACTTTCACATTTATAATATTAGTAGGATTATAAAACCTGCGAAGCAATTCAATGGTGCGTGTGAAGTTCCCAATCCGCACTGGGCCCGCGTGGGAACTTATGGCCCAAGCCCTCTTGTTCTGAGAGGAGGCCTCTGCCCTGCAGTGGGACGTATATAGACTGGAATGATGATGATGATGATGATTATAAAACCTAATAATAACATTTTGATGGCAGATATCTTTTGTAAACAGCTACACATACCTACAAATCTGCACTCAAAACAATAACTGGCTGAGATAAATCTAAGTTCACGCAGACGAAGTCGAGGGCACAGCTGGTAACTTAAGATAATAAGTAATGTTAAATATACACAAAAACAAAATTCCTCCTTGCATGCGCGCTTTAGGCATATCACTTATACAGTATCGAACAGAAACCCAGACTAACTTTTATTTTGTTCCACGTCGCTGCTCTCCCAATTTTCTACTTGGTAAATTGAAAATTGTCGGCTGGAGGACGCTTCGTGGCTAAATCCGCAATTTATATTAGTAGCTATCTATTAAGAGAACAATTATCTCTGCGGTATTATTTGTCTGAATGGGAAGAATTCCGACAGTAGATTTAAACGCGGGTACTTCTGTATTAAGTACTCACGTTTCACTGCAGGATCATTTCAAATTTTATTAGTCGACGCCCAACATAGAATCAACGGCTAAATCTCACGTCACGTAGTTAATCTCAAAAAAATCAACATTTTTAAGGAACAGCAAAATTGATTTGCTTTTAGTACTCTAAATCAAGTAAGAATTTAAGTTATAGTGGAACAGAAAATACGAACGTTCCATCTTACATATTAACATTTGCATGAGCGACAGGCGAGATGAACGTTTTAAATATGGCCATCAAGGAAGGAAGCTTAGTTGTGAATAATAAGTACCTAATGCAAATAGTACAAAATGCTACCTATATCGTACAGCGGAAAATTTGTCAAAAAATAATGTAGATATGGACGAATGACAAAAAAACCTTCGTGAACTACTCGTATATTTATAATGGTAGTATGATGTTATAATTCGGTTTTGGCAGCAATGTCTAGTAAAATAGTACATACGCCTAAAATAGTTCTTGACTACTTTCGTTTTGGAATGTTTTTTTTGTTAACTACAGTAATAAAACACATACCGAACAACTGTCTCCCATTTACTAATAAACCTAACATAGAGCATTAAGGTACATGCATACAGCTCTACATTTAGAGCCATACACATCGGCTTCGTTCTATGTAATAGAAGCACGATGTTTCCTTAGTGTGCTCTAAAGTTTCAGAAAATGTTTCCCTCGATATTTTTTTATGTCATGGGACAATTGACACCAATTGACCTAGTCCCAAAATAAACAAAGCTGTATTATGGGTACTAAGTAACGATAAACATGCTTATATAGATAAATACATAATTAATATACATAGTAAACACCCAAACGATTCGAGAACAAACATTCGCATTATTCACACAAATATCTACCCCGGCCAGGGATCGAACCAGGAACCTCAAGCTTCATAGTCAGGTTCTCTAACCACTTGACTATCCAGTCGTCAGACGAATTATTTAGTAGCTGGTCCTAATAGTGCACGATGGAATATCAGTTTCTAACAGGTAAGCTACCTCGGCCATGTACCTCGGCTGTGGCTCAAGTTTAATTATATTTCCTGTGTTGCTGTACCAAAGTTGCCTGTTGGCCGTTTTGGCGACAGGTACCCATTGTAGCTGTCATTCGCATCGCTTGGAGATCAAAACTCGAAGCCTACTGCGAGGGTACGAGCGGGAAACAAAGTCAAATTGAAACGTCACTCTACCAAACAATTCATTTGTTCTATTGTTTTCTGTTATGTTGGGCAATATTTTAATGTGCTTTGCTTAAGCTGGAAAGTCGATAGCACAAAATAATCGACAATTAAACCGTCCGTATTATCATTACGTAAGGATAAATATAAAAAAATACGTACTAGTTACTTGTCTGTCGCGTTATTTGTTTTATATTGGCAGTGAGGTTTCAATTTCGATGAAACTAAAAACGTAACATATTTGTTTAATTCAGCAAATATTTAATATCAACATTTTATGACTCTACATGTTATAGATACGACAATGGCTATTTGTGAAGCAAGTCATAAGCATTAATTTATAAAATGTAGATGCGTTCTGTTCGAACAAGCGCGGTACACATTGTTTTTAATAATAATCGTATTATATACCTAATACCCAAAAATATTTAAGAGATCTTTATTAAGATAAGTATAAACCCGGATAACTCACGTCTTAAATCGAAAACTAACGAATCGAGAATGAACGGTAGCTTTATATTCAAAATCTTTATTAAGGATATGATTCACCAAAAATATCTCTAAAGAGGGGTTGAGTTAAATCATCACTACGAAGATGCATTTAGCTGAGGTTGACAGTAATTTCACGAGATCGGGGCGACACTCACCCGGAACGTGTTCTTAATGGACTCTACGAAAATCAAGTTAAGATTCTGACACGAACTGTACGGACGTAATTAAATGCAACTTAAGACAAGCTTCCTCAACACTAACAGTTCCCGTCACTTTTCCACAAAATTGGAATTTCCTTCATAATCCTTCGTCTACGACGAGCCAGTCTTTTCCTCAACCGAAATATGAATAATGTCCGTTCATTTGAAATTCTGAAGAGGTCGTCATTGCTTTCTCATAGTACTTTATGAACTGTCTTAATACAAAAAGATAAAACAAAATTATAACCCTCTATGGCAGTTGGGTACATTCAGGCTTAAATTTTTTTTTTCGACTTTTTTTATTTGTTTGCCTTATTTATAATATCTGAATTCCTATGAATATCAAAAGCTATTGAAAACAAATGAAATTTACATAAATTCAGATCAGATTGCATCTCGGAACATCAATGTCAAAATGGCTTGATATATACTTGCCTATATCCATGTCCCTGTCCTACTTCTACATAGCACAATAGGCTATGAAAGGGCGAAAGCGGCACGTGTAACCTTTTACCTTTAACTGTTTTTATACCCATAAATAATAACATTTCTCCCTAGTGTTAAGTTGAAGTCTCTCCACTGTTGAGACGTGGCATTGACACCTAATTTTTGGTTAGTGACCATATTATTTTTGAAATAGTCTTGAGGGTTAGGACACAATAAGAAAAAAAGAAGCAGTATGTTATCACGATCACACTCTTTGCTATTATTGATTTTCTTATATTTAAGAGTAGGTACATACGTATACGTACACGTATATGTACCTACGCAAAAAGCAATAGCTTACGTAAAGAAGCAATATTTAGGTTCAATAGCACTATCACCTACGTAGGTGATGGTGCTATTTAACCTATTGCTTCTTTTTTTTCATTACAAAAAAAATACTCATTCAGTTTTTAATACATCTTCTTTAAAAATGGCCTGCCAGTATGAGGTACAGCCACCTTATTTTCTTTTCTTCTGAAATCTGAGTCCGCTACTCCTTCCTGGAACGTACAAATAATCATTTTTGATTGATATTTTTTAACCTAACTCTTTCTCGTTATATTATTAATTTTGAAATTACCATTTCTCTTTTTTCATCACCAGGATTGTCTACGTCTTGTGCGCTGTTCTTAGATTGGTCGTCTAAGTTCGCCATCGTAGATTCTAACACAAAAATAATTGCATATTAGTATTCAGATTCTTACTATTTTTAGCTGTTTATAAAAGTAAAGGGATTTGCCCACTTTTTCTTTTTAACCCCCCAAGCAAAAAAGGGGTGTTATAAGTTTGACCGCTATGTGTGTCTATCTGTTTGTGGCACCGTTGCTCTTAAACTGGTAGACAGATTTGAATGCGTTTTTTTTTATTTGAAAGCAAGTTTAATAGCGATGGATCTTAGACATGTGTTATCAAAATCGGTTCAGCCGTTTTTAACCCCTGACGCAAAAAACCCCTCGTTATAAGTTTGACCGCTATGTGTGTCTGTGTGTCTGTATGTCTGTGTGTCTGTGTGTTTGTCTGTGGCACTGTAGCTCTTAAACGGGGTGGACCGATTTGAATGCGGTTTTTTTTATTTGAAAGCTGGTTTTCTAGCGATGGATCTTAGATATGCTTTATCAAAATCGGTTCAGCCGTTTCAAGATCATCAGCTCGTTTGTTCGCTGCGGTAGGAATCTTAGACGCATAATGGGTATTTACTTTACTTTCAAACATATTTGAGACCTACAATTTGAAACACCCATGTATGCTATATAACTATGCAAGATTATGGAATTCTCAGCCTGATGCTGCAGCCAGGATATCCAGAACACTAGTAGGTACACTCTTGATAAAACTATAGCAGATATATCGTGTTTGGATTCGTTTTGATCAGTATTTGATTCTACATACAATGCGATGGTGGCAACAGGATGAGCTGATGCTGCAGCCAGAATATCCAGCACACTAGTACACTCTATAAAAAATAATAGCACATATGTCGTGTTTGGATTCCTTTTGATCAGTATTTGATTCTACATACAATGCAATGGTGGCAACACGATGAGCTGATGCTGCAGCCAGGATATCCAACACACTAGTACACTTTTTAAAAAATAATAAAGCAGTTTAAAAATTAATTGTTTCAGTTCATTACTACATCGGTAGACGGCGGCCGCACTGCTGCATCACAAGAGAGCGTAATCGCTCTTGAAAAAATAAGTAGGTACAGTCACATTCACATGCATTAATATCTGCTACAGCGGAGCGTGCAAAATATCTGACACATCCTAGCAGCCCTAGAAATAGAGTGATATCAGATATTTATGCGCGCTCTGTTGTGCTAGATATTGGTTCGGGTGACTGTAGTACTGCTATGTTCTATCCATATCTGTGACTATGTTCTATGCAGCGTTCGTAACCACGAACTTGCAATCTGCATCGATACTTAAGTATTGACTGTACCATGACTGAGATTTAGCACTGCACTTCTTTTGTCCGTATTTCTAAAGCATTTGTGTAGATAATTACCGTAAGCATGATTAACATAAAATTGTGCTTTTATTTAATTTTCAGTCCGTTGAAGAAACAAAAATTGACCACTGAGTTTGTTTAAAAAATATTACGTGCTTAGCTTACCATCGTAGTTGTTGCTTTGAGCCTCTGTTGTTGCTAATAATAAAAAATGGATAAATTACTTTGAGTTTATGAAGATGTTTAGATGTTTGTTACTCAAACATGAAAAAACGGCTAACTTCATCTGCAAAGAATTCGTTTATTATACCTAGTAATCCCGCAGAAACTATAAAATTTCCCGGAATAGAAGCATTCTAAGGCCTGTTCACGGTCTCAAACTATTAAACAACAAACTCACATTCGCATTTATTACTTAGGACACAAAAGTTTTTGCATGTCGACATCGAAATCAAAAACCAATTTATGCGTTGAATGAATGTTGTACTGTTCAGTTTTAAGAGCGTTTATACCTGCTGAGCTGGCAACGTTGCATTTTTGTTAGTTTTTTTCGATTATTCCTTAAAAATTGAATGAATATTAAAAATATAGTCTGATAGAACACTTCTAAATACATAAGTTAATGTGTCTTCCAATAATTCTTCGTGATAGACTTTTATATTCTTTAAAAAGGAATTAATGTTTATAACCGGTTTTTAAAGAAAATAAAAGTCTGTATCGAATAATTATTGGAGTAGACACATTATCTCATATATTAAGAAATGTTCTATCAGACAACATTTTAATTTTCATTCAATTTTTATGAAATAATCGAGAAAGACTAACAAAAATGCAACGTTGCCAGCTCAGCAGGTATAAAGGCTCTTAATATTTTTGGCTGTAAATATTACCGACAGATATTGCATACTGGTATAAAACACCCGCGTCAAATTCTACGAGGATAAAAATTAGCCTATGGAATAATCTCCAGATGTCCAGCTATCCAAATACATACTTACCAAATTTAGTTTAATTATCTTGTAGATGTAATCTTTCGCATTATAACATTAGTAGGATAGCAGGATTACAACTACCTTAGGGGGAATTAAGGAGATTGAAGGTAGAAATGTCACACTGACGATATATAGGTAGTGCCACCAGAATTAAGGGCACACACACAAGAACATATTATTGTCATGTAATGACAGCCGAATTTCGACATTCACTCATTTTCATTAATTCTCCTTTTATGCAATCAGTTTTATGTATTTAGCTGTGTATGTAATCATTCACTTCAACTCTCGTAGAACTTATATCTAACCTATTTATATTTTGCTAGTATAACTAAATATATTTAGAGACCTACTTACATTGTATTTGGGCAACAATAATATTGTTGAAATATTGAGCCAAACTTTCTATACGAGCAGTTTTTTCTAAAAACAAACCAAATGTATTTTAAAAAAAAGATGTTCAAGGAAAGTATGTTAGGTAATAAATTAATAATTCCTTATGTGCTTCAAAATAATATAAAGGTACTTACCAAGCAATACAGGAGGTTTAAATTGCATAATGCGGGCTTCCACTGAAAAACAAGCGCAAATAATAAAATATAACGTGTGTTGTGTTTGATATTTATTTTGTACAATGAAGTGTTTACATACGTACATAAATTACAAGAAAATAGTATTAGTGAATTTCAATACAAAATCGCTTATACTATTAGCTTGTAATTTGTTGTGCAGTTGGGCCCAGGTTGTGTTAAAATTATATTTTAAATACAAGCTTTATTGCCGATAGTACTTTTTATTGACTGTTCTTGTATTAGATAGCCAAACTACATTCTCTACAAGTATCAAGTTTTAAGGCGATGCTTATATGTATTTATGTATGTGATTATTATGTAGGTACTTACCTACATACGAACATGCAAACTTTGCAAGTTAAATAAAAGCTTGTGATAAAGGAGTAAGCATAAGCAAAGTAAGGTCTTTTTAGGACATACCTAATCAATAATCATAGTTTCAAATGTTAATTAAAGCTTTTGTCTTCTGTGTTGTGTTCAATAACAATAAGGAAAGTACTAAGGAACATATTTTTTTATTGAAATCCATTATTGTTGTAGGTAGCTGGCATTATTATTGTTTACATTTCGAATAAGCCACGTTTTCGATCTTCGCCATCCATCCAATTCAGTTTCAACAATGTTTCCACTTTCAACCGGTCGACTGCCTACACGCTATTTACATGTAAAAAAAAACTTAATAGAACACACATATCAATAAAATAAAACAGTACTTACGTATTTTCTCCACTTCTTCGTCCACTGGACTAAATCCAACTTTGAAACAATTTCCTCGTTAATTTTACAAATCATAATAATAGGTAGTAAAGTTGCTAAAGATATTATTATAACTTACTCATTTTATGGAATCTTCTCAAATCTCTCATTTCGTTGTCTGTTCTCACAGGGCCGATAACTTTCGATTAAGTGAAAAATATAAATTATATAACTTGTATTATAGTACTTATCGATAATATTAATAATCTTACATAGAATTTTATAAAGTAAAAGTCTCTTGGACATCACGGCAGATCAGAGTTGGCAGTTTGCTCGCACATCGTAACAGCATTATAGAGAAGCTATATACTTATAGAGAAAATGTTGCTAGTATCTTTGTCCATGCCACGGGGGGATCTTTTGTACATTTAGGGGCTGTTTCACCATCCATTGATTAGCGTTAACCGACGGTTAAATGTGATGCCGTCTCCGTCTATTCTAACAAACCAAAGAGAGACGGCATCACACCTAACCGCCAGTTAACACTAATCAATGGATGGTGAAACAGTCTCTTATTCTTGTTTTAATTTACTTTTCTTTCAAGTTTAGCTATAGTTTATAATAAATGTTTAGATTAATTTTATTTTTTTGTATCTTTAATTTCTATGTAGGTACCAAAAGTAACTAAAATATTATCTTACCTACATATCGATTACTTACAATCGGAATTGGTGGTGGCCTTTAAGCTGCCCAAATTGCACTGAGTGCGTAGTCTACAAGTATCAAGGTCTCCTGGATCGGTGCACTCGTACCTCCACCGACAAAGAGTGCTGGTTCTGTGAACTGAAAATAATAATATACTAAAATATACTTTGCTACTCAAATGAAAAAGAATAAAACATCTTTGCAAATACATAATTTTATTACGTATATCTCATGATTGCGTATGGCGTATAATTTCGACTAAATCGTAATATAACCATACGTTAAAGAGTTCGTGCTCGTCTGAGCGATCAATCAATATAATTTATCTCCCTTGAACTTAGTGACATTTATACATACATCGATACTGTGTAGGTTTTCATCGTATCTAAATAAATCAGTTCAGATTTTATGGTAAATGGACCATGGATCGCTATTGGCCGAACTATTAGATTATAACCCGTTTATATTAGCTCCACCTGTCACTATATAGGTATTTTATGAATGTAACGGGTCTTTGAACTTTATTTTCACGCACTTCCTATTATGATATTCACATGAAACTTGACATTTACGTACAGTCCTTATGTGAATAGAATAATAATATTACATATTATGTTACCATTAAGCTCATCTGTTAATAGAGCCGGAAGCTAGGCACTAAGTACAACTCCAAGGCAGAATAACGTAACCTAGCCATGTTGGGTATTGTTAGAATAGTCTTAGGATGCACTTTGACCAAGAATGACAATATATATATATTGAGTCTGATAATAGAGCAGTCATGCAGATTTACCAGTAAAGGTTAGATTTGAAACTATTTCCATTCATAAAGTAGCAGTTGAGTTTTTTTATTTAAATAAATTACCTGTTATTGCGCTGCTTGGTCTGGGAGTAGCGGGGTTTCCTTTGATGCGATTCAACATTATTGATTTGTTCCGTTTTTTATTGTTATTTTTTTGTTTATTTGCCTTGTCAGGTTTATCTGAGAAAAAAATATTTCATAGTGTTCAGATTGCCATCTTGATACAGATAATATTGTTAAAACGCTGGGTTTTGTTAACATTACAAGCACTCGATAGTGACGGTGATCAAGCCGACTCGATCTTTGTTGCAGGCTAGTCCCTAGTCAGCTGACATGAGAAATTTACCTTTATTATCTACCCACGTTTTTCGGAGGTAGGTAGAAACAGCATGTTAAACTTATTTTTCTCAAACATGACATGAAATATTGACGTTGTGTTACAAATAATAGACCGAGAAGTATCGTGCGTGCGCGCGGTCACTCCAGCGGCCTGCAAAGAGATTTCATACAACCTTGCAGGCCGCTGGCCGGCAATGCGACCGTCTTTTGTTTCAACGCGCGCTCTGCGACACGCACGGCAACACCACAGCACGCACAGCAGCACCGCCAGCAGCCAGCGCGACACGCTCGTACATAACAGGGCGACCAGACTAGCGTCCCGCCAGCTTCATTTCTTGATTTTTTTTTATTTTCATCACACTTGCTCGTAAACAGTGTCATAACATGCAGGCTACCTTGGTTGCAACCCCCAAATAAAACCCTCGACCTTAAGTGCTTGTCATGAAGCCCAAGGTCGGTAACAAGGTAACAAGGTCTATATCTGCTTGGCCGGCAACCCCCTACTTCCCGGCCTCTACAGTAATGTACTATTATTTTTCATTCAAGTTCTTAAATCTTACCTACGACGTTTGATGCAACAGTTCCGTTCTTGGAAAATCTTTGATTTTTTTGCGTCGTTTTGGGACTTTGCATTCCTTTGACTGGCTTGGCTCCATTAGATAAAGCCACAGTTTTGGTGATTTTCGCTAGATTCATTTTGTCATATTTGCGAGCTGAATTAACTTTTGCCTTAACCCCTTTGTGAACCTTAGTTGAAGCAGAAGTTGTGACAGCTTTTGTTTTATTGTGTTTGATATTTTTGTGTCCTGGGTTAACCATCGATTTTGATGCCTTCTTAATCTTGGATATCCCAGACCTATTGATGTGTTTTGTCTTATTAATTTTATTATTTTTTCGCACTGGATTAAGCACTAATTTCCTTTTCTTTTGAAGTTTACTGACGAGTTTTTCTAGAAAAAAAAGGTTGTATTCACTTTTCTCACATAGATAAAATAATCACAAGATAGAATCAACAATTTAAAAAAGCCAAAACCTTACGTCGACTAGTGTTTGGAGCCCGTCTTTTAATCATTCTTTTATCTTTCCTACTTCTGAATTTATATATTTTCTTTACATTCCCTTGTGGTGTTTCAGTCGAATTTGATTTTCTTAATACTGGTAACAGGAAAATAGGTATTATGAATAGTTAACATGTATAACCAGGAATAACAACATACATAATAATGTTGACTTACAAAGGTACTTGCTGGTTCTTGGTGAAATTTTGACAATTTGATCTGAAAAAAATTAGAAATTTTATAGTACGAGTAACTGATTGGTTCCAGTTGTTGTTTGCAATATTTTAGGGACACGTACCTTCGATATTTAATAAATACGCTGGTGCTGTTACTTGTGTAGGCATTCGTCGTGCTTCTAAAACATAATATATTAGATGGTATCAGTATCAGTACCTACAAACAAAAACTAAAACGTTCGTATTCTTATTTCAATTACCGTCTCCGCTTATAGCTAGAGCCTGAAGAGCATCGAGACCAATTATATCCTTATCTGAAATTTAAAAATAAATATTGTATTTTAAATCTTTTGCAGTTTATAGAAACCTTACAGAATATGAGTACACAACAAAGACTTCCAATCTTAAATCTCTGTCGATTCATTCAATCTTTGTCCGTTTAATTTAGGGGGCAACTTCAGTGCCTAACTACTTACAGAATCGATCCTTAAAATTATTTTAACAATTGAAAACTAGACTTCGATCCCCGGTTGGGACAGATTATTATGTATTAAAAATACTTAACCTCATTGTGCCGTAGGCACAACCTTTATATACCTACTCCAGAGTAACGACCATCACCAGAGTAACCATGACCATTGCCACTGTAATGTGGTCTAAACGTCGAGGTAATTATTACTCGTTTATTAGCGTCATAAGTCCCGCCCTAATTGTGGTATTAATTACGAGTGAAAATCATGAAAATTTAAAACTCCAGAGTTATTATAAACTAGCTGTTGCATGTAACTTTTACGAAGAATTAGGTTATTACTTTCTCTAGAACTATATATATTACGGGATGAAACTTAGATAGCTCTATCCACAGATTAATTTGTTAAATAAACCTAGTTACCTTTCTTCGTTGACTAAATGAAAGGTAACTCAAAGCAAGCATGTGTCATAGTAATTACACAATTCAGAATTAATAAATTAATGACAAAGAGTTAAGAAATAATATAAACTAACTGCATGGTCAATCTTACCTTTCATTCTACCAATTGACATATAGGTAAGAAATTGTAAGAAGTTGGTCTAGGATTATTTTTGGAATATTTTCTAAAGAGGTCCTATTGCTAAATTAACTTCTTAGATCAGTGTGACAATAAAGTGAGGTTCAACGACTATCTATAAAATGTTTTAATGTAGATAACTCCAATTTAAATGTAAGTAGTTGCCATCAATTGCTAAGTTAGAAAATTTTACTCCAGGTAAATAAATATGTTCTAAATTCGATTCAAATCCGTCCAGCCGCGAAAGAGTAACACACAGACGACATCACAAAACTTCGAATTAGTGATATTTATTAGTAAGATGAAAACATACCTTCTAAAGTTACTATGCGGTGTGGTCCAAAAACTGTAAATTTATTTAATTATTATGTCAGCAAGTAAGTGTTTCCTTTTGCATATAAGTAGGCACATAAAATGTTGAAACGAAAAACATACAGAAAGATTCGAATATGACATCTGCCAAAGCTTCAGGACTCTTCGACGAGCTCACGATGCCTTTTCCTTCTACAAATACGATTAATTTTAGTAGGTAAATAAAAAAAACATAATTAGATGGGTAATTATGATGCGTATGTAATAAAATAAATAAATTACCTCCAGGGTGTTCGACTGCAAAGCAAACGTTATCATTTAGCTATAATATTATTTAAGGTGCCTATTGTTAATTCCGTAAAATATTGAACTGATCTAAATAACATTTTTCTTCGTGAAAATAAACATTTAAATAGTTACGAAACAAACCTTTTTCCATCAATTTCTGGGTTACTGGGAGTAATTCATGTGGAGTAAAAGTATCACCTGAAAATGTATTAACAGATAAACATTTACATACATATCATTAACTTTTACGAAGTGATTTATCCTATATAATATACCTTATATCATTTCTTACCCGCTTTGATTCCGCGTACGGCCACATTTTCATCCTCTGAAAATCAAGGAATCAGTTATTATTCCATGGCTTTTTCTGGGTTTCAAGATATTTATTCTACTTACCATCATCTGGTGGAATATCTAATTTGCCGGGGGATTCTGCAATATCTGTATTTCCTTCTACCGGTGGATCTTCTTTAGCCGGGTTAACTTGAATTTCTTCATTTGATTGTTCTTGATCATCGTCATTTTGGGAATTTTCTACATCTACGTTGTTTTCATCATTTAAATGGTCCTCTTCTGCCTGTGCTTCCTCCTCTGGTGGATTTTCGAACGTCGGCTCGGCATCGTCTTTAAGTGGACCACTAACAGCGTCATCGTTAATAGCTGTTTCGTGCTGTTTTCTTAGATTGAGTTTAGGATGTTTAGCATATTGTGGGACGTTAACGTCACCTACAAATAGAATATTCGTTATATTAGCTTCGGTCTGTAATTCGTGACAGTAAAACTCGACAGTCATTATTATGTGGGAAATCTTTGATGATCACTGTTGATGATTATTAAAATTTGTAGGTTCTACAGGCTATACAAAGTTTTATAGCCTTATGTCAGTGAGCTTATGTCAGTAAAAACTAGTAGAATACATACATATACAGCATTGGGTATTTACTAAATATGGGCATGTAAGTACTGATTATGTGTTCTACGAGTTTTTTTATCAATTATGATTTTATTTGAATACAGAGTACCTAATGTAATGATTTTTTTTAAAAGCCGTGGTGGCCTAGTGATTTCACCTCTGGCCTCTCAAGCAGAGGATCGTGGGTTCAATCAAACTCCGGCTCGCACCTTTGAGTTTTTCGAATTTCATATGCGAAATAATATTACATTTGGAATTTACCACGAGCTTTACGGTGAATGACAACATCGTGATGAAACCTGTACAAACCGGCGAAGCAATTCAATGGTGTGTGTGAAGTTCCCAATCCGCACTGGGTCCGCGTGGGAGCTACGGTTCAAGCCCTCTCATTCTGAGAGTAGTCCTGTGCCCAGCAGTGTGACGTATATAGGCTGGGATGATGTATGATATTTTTATTGAATAATATTTAAAAATACTTACGATATTTAACATGTCCATAGCTTCCTCCTATTTTAGTCGCACGTACTCGTACCTAGAGAAATGAAGCATTTTTTTTAATTAATCGGTATTTCCAGACTCCCAGCTCTAATTATCATACCTAAATACTATTACTTACTGAAATAAATAAAACTGTTAGTATCAAGAAAACAGTAATTCTTCCCATTTTCAATCATAGTATGGTTGCAGCGAAAAGGACTCATGATAAAAACAATTAAAAATGTTGATGAAATTGCAATAACCATATCCGTGACTTTACTGCCTTTGTGGTAATGTAGCGACCACGAAATATACTACACATTTTTAGAACTTGCATGCATTTGTTAGATAAAATCCCTGACATGGACGAAAACTCAGGCCTATTTGTGAATGGAGACGTACTATCTTCTGGCGGCATTATAAATCATTGGATGGCGGCGAGCACGCATCATTATTAATTAATATAATAAATAAGCAAGATACATGAAACGTAGGTAGCTGTGTAGGGTTTGACAGCAATACCACTACATATGTCAATCCGGATGCAGGACGAGTGTAGGTACAGGTAGGTACACAACCAATCCAAATGCAGCAAGGTGAGACAGGGAGACTTGATTTCGACAAACTGTACAAAAAAGCGTTGGAGGACGTTTTTAAGTTTTGGGTTGAAATGGATTCGGCATCAACATCAACGGCGAGTGCGTCACTCGCTCACCTTCATTTTGTCGATGATATACGAGTCGCTGGAGGAGCACGCTATGCTCTGTGACCTTAGCATCGTCTCCTAACGGGTGGGTTTTATAGTGGATATGGACAAGACTAAGATCATGGTTAATATTCATGTCACACCCGTACCTGTCATTAGGAACGATAAATTCGATGTTGTTGACCACTATCTTTACCTTGGACAATTTGGCCAATTAGGCAGGCTTAACTTCAAGAAAGAAATCGCTGCCGACTGATAATAATGATGATGATCAGGTAGTCTAGCTAAAAAGCTTTAGTTTTCGTGAATTTCTTCAAAATGATTTCGTGAGGCCAGGCTAGGCTGCCTTCCAAATCCTGTTTAATGCCCTGTTTGCCTGGTGTGAGGTAGGCTGTTATTGTAGCAAACACAAAAGTCCCTTGTGTAAATACACCGCTAATACTTAGTAGAAATGAAGAAAACAAACTCTCCAGAATGTGTCATATTGACGCTTAAGAACATTTGAATAAAATTATTTTTAATTTATCCGCATTGTGTGCATGGCCAGCCGCCGAGAACGTCGAGTTGCGTTCCGGCGGTTGGCGATGAAAAAAGGCGGCTGAATTTTCGTGACGGCCACCCATATGAACTATCCCATTATCTAATAAATAATAAATATTTTAAAATCAGTTCAAAGTGAAATATTGTAGAATATATATAGTATCTATGTATCAGTAGGTGGGTAGGTATATAAAATAATATATACTGAGCGGCAAAAAATCTGGTCCTCAAATCACACTGAGCCATCACACCAGAATGAAAGAAGGTAAATTATATTACCAACCTTCACACTAGTAGTAAGGATGGGAAACCGTGGGGAAACCTGACGCATTAGTGTGAAGGTTGGGAACCTCTTGAGATAAACACAAGTGTTACAACCTTTTCAGATAAATATCGTGACGTACCCGTGGTCCAACCATAGTTTGTTCAACTGCTTTTCGACAACTGAAATTACCTAACTAACCTATCCTACCTATTTTTGTATTAAAATACAATATTTATATAAATAAGTGGAACCTAGCAGTGGGACCAACAGTCCGAAAGGTAAACCGCTTGCCTGGTTACCCAACGTTAATACTGTACCTACTCATATGTATGATCCACCGTTACACTGATTATTTTAAAATAGGTTAGTATGAAGGCTGGGAAAGTAATTTCCCTACCTTAACACTGGGGTGCAGGCTCAGTGTGAAGGTGGGTCGGACGGGAAAATTTTGTATGAAGAGTGGGCCAAATTTGGTGCCGCTGAGTATACATTACCCAGGGGGATCAGCAACAACTAAAAACAAAATCATCAAAACTTTAGCTGACTTAAACGAGTAAAAGTTATTATGAAATCGGTTCATTGTATAGGTAGAGTGTTTCGAGCTATTTCTTCTTAGTTCATGTTCCTTACGTTGTTTCAAATTAACCAAACTATCGGCACGCTACGTAATTTTAATGTATTTAAAAGTCACGCAAGTCTAACTACAATAATTATGTGGTATTTACCTAGTTGAGATTATGAGACGTACCTACCTATTTTATTATTTTATTACTTTTCTATTGCATGTTTAATTATGGACTATGACACGAGTAGGTAGGTACATACCGCAGCACGTTATAACTTAGAACTAGGTAGGCACTTACATAACCCTTCATAAAATAAAATTAATGTAAGTTTGAGTATATAGGTATCTAGAGGCTACCAGCATAGAAACCCTGAAATTTTGTTTTTGTTTTGCAAAACAGAACGGAATACATTCTCATAATGAAACTATTTACTCCCAAGGGCCTAAATAACATGAGCACTTCAACATCTGGCAAAATGTATTGTAATTAAATATCTACCCTGATAAATGTTTTTAGCATTGTTGTTAACTCTTACAAACAAAACGGCATGTTACAGAAAAAAGTTACCAAACTTATTGCTACCTTGAGCCCCGTTTTAGGTAATTAAAAGAATTCTGTTTGCTTCTGATATAACGTCCGTATATTTTTGTTCGATCGTTTAATCTGCTTACTCACTACAATGACTCCTGTTTATTCGCGGTTTGCCCAGCCACGTAATTAAGGGATAGACGCAGCACAAAACGGGGAAGCCTTTGTTTCCGATCCCGTTTAAGGCGAGTGATTTACATGGATCTTGTTTTAGATTAATTAAATTATGAAGACGTTACTTACTGTTTTTTATTTACCGTAAGGTATATTTAATTACATTTAATGGTGAGCTTGTCCATTTTAGTCTCGCCGTGTCTACGTATTAAACTCGCCGGTGTGGAACCAAGTGATTTGATTACAGGGTCGTGGTCGGGTCGCTCGCTTGTCAGGCTCTGCAGCGGTGAAAGGTTGCGGCGCGATGACCCGCCAGCGCGCGCGCAGTCCACGCGCCCATGCGCCGCGCCGGTAGCAACCGCTCGATCCATTGTCAGTTGCAGTTTCGCCACTTAGTTCGACTCTCACCGCAGATGCTGAACCCAACTAATTGCTATACAGTTTCGTAAAGAACGCATTGTCCGTTTAATCTAGATCCCTTTGTTGCTTTCTGCAACTTGTTACTATACGGGGGGGGGGAGGTTATCTAAAGCGACCTCTATTGTGCGCGGATGAAAAGAAAGAAAAAGTGATAAGAGCGCCGTGTTACGTTACATTGCAGCTTTAAACACATCTATTCAGGAAATGTATTTCTAAATTTCTAAAGATTTCTATTTCTCGAAACATGCGCAATGAAATAAAATAAATAGCTTCCGTCCTTAGTAATTGTTGCTTATAATTACCGTGACCAGGTATTGTTTTATTAAATGTTTATATTCTAGTGATGTTTATTGCACATACCTAATTCGGTATTGGTGTCATTAATTGTAAAGATTTTACTATGCGTAGCAGCCAAAAATGTTCGTTTTTGTATTGTCGAAACATTCAATATTTCATCGAAGTTGTTATGTTATTTCTATTGCAGAAACCAAACTGGAAAGTTCGTGAGAACTTTGAATATTTGCTTTGTGTCATTCGGGAATAAAGCGACTCTCTGAATGGACTGCAATACGTTACCGTCAGACACAGTCCAGTAGGGCTAAAGAGGAAGGATAAATGTTAGTTCGCGTATGTAGGATGATTGAGCAAATTTGTAATAAATTATTGAAAATAAAGGAATAACATTTGATTTTGGGCGGATATTCCGCTTGCCTACCTCACATAATTTTACACCAGCCGATAGGGATCCACCGCGCCGTGCCGTCTAGACGCGACCGCCGCGCTAGACTAGTTTGCCGACTGCTCGGCCGAGGGCCTGTCTGGTTGCCAGTGCTCCGACCGATCCACCGAAACATCTAAAAACAGATACTAACTTTATAGAGATGTAGTACCTAAGATGCGATTTTCAGGGAGCCGTCGAGGGGAAGAGGCAGGTAAAGGTGTCGGAAGGATATTGGATTGAATCGTTTTTCAATCTCCTGCGGCAGAATCTTATTCACGTGACATAACAGCTTGAAATAGTCGGGTCGTAATGTTGTCACCTATGTTCTGGTGTCGTCATGGAGCTAAGTGTATTCATTAGAGCCCCTCCGCTGAGACTGACCTTGACTCGGCCCCTCGCTAATGCGCAAAAACTATTTACAGATCAGCACGATTCATCACCTCAGTTAACAAACAGTAATGATGTATTTAACGTATTATCTCTGTTTTCTTGTAAAATTCATCCGAATAGATGCTTTAGTTCAATGAAACAGCTTTGTCCGACAACATGGTATTAGAAATTGAAGCATTGTTACAGAACAAAACAACTCAATCCATTATCTACAACTGAATACTTCCTTTCACTTTACCAACACACAGACGTCAATTTGAGGTAATCTCCGGCCATTTACCACAAAAACAATGAACCATTACTTACACATGCGTTCCTTTACATATAGGTATAGGAGTAGCTACATACCTACCTTTTTAGGCTTCCGGAGCCAAAATGGCAAAAACGGAACCCTTATAGTTTCGCCATGTCTGTCTGTCTGTCTGTCTGTCCGTCCGTCCGCGGCTTTGCTCAGGGACTATCAATGCTAGAAAGCTGTAATTTTGCACGGATATATATGTAAACTATGCCGACAAAATGGTGGTGGTAGGTGCAAATTGTAATTAAAATCGAGCGTCGTCCCCCCTCTAAAATCTAAACCGGTGGGAAATTCAGGATGGTAGTAAGTACATATCAAACTTTCAAGGAAAACTACAACGGTTAAGTTTGCTTGAGAATTATTAGTAGTTTAAGAGTAAATAGCAGCGTAAGGTATAAAATATACCTAAACTATGGAAGATTCAGTATAAAATATTACTTAATTTTTTCGTAATAGCTACGGAACCCTATTTTGGGCGTGTCCGACACGCTCTTGGCCGGTTTTTAAGTTCCTTGGTAGGTATACACCGGTGAAGTCTTCTAAGTACCTTTGCCGTGTCATGGCAAAACACTATCTAAAAAAACCTACTTTCAGAAGTCGCAAAAACTTTTCTTCTTTATTTGCCACAGACCCGTGAATATTCATCTGATTTTGATTAAATTTGGATAAATTACAAATAATATGCAACTAACTGTAGACAAAGAAACATAATACAAGATTTATACTTTTTCGTGCATTCTCAAGCAAAATCACGTTAAAAATAAAAAAGTTTGATTTACAATAAACAGACTAATAATAACAAATCAAAACACTCACTCCAAATTTATCATGTAATTGTTACGACAAAACACTAACTTTAGGTACTGACTGAAGAAAAGGTGAGTTTTGTTTTGGCAAAACACGTTTTCTGGAGGAGGTGTTTAGTCGAATCAGGATCCTAGGTTTTAAGAGTTACAGTGTAAATTTCAATGAACTTTTACAATGTTATTGGTAGAAAATCAGTATACTCTAAATATGTACGTATAGATTAAGTCTATTTATAAGGCTAATTTAACAGTGTTACCACAAAACACTGTAAATTGAGTTACAGTGTTTTGTCATAGCACGGCAGACCTAACTATTGCTTTGAGCACCTTCATTAACAAGCTGATCATTAATTTTGAGTCGTGAAGCTCTCGTAGCTATAATTTTATAACGGTGTGACACTGCTTTTTTTTCAAATTAGTTTCGCTGAATCTCGCTTCTCCAATAGATCACCGCCGTGACTAATCATCAAAAACATAATCGGTGGTTCGTAGCTTTCTCTGTTTCTCTCAGCTTGCTCTTAAATTATTAAATTCACCGCATCTTAAAGTTTACTTTATTATGTAGGATATTTTCGAGTGACTTGCTTAAAGTTTGATCGCGAAGTGTTTAAAAGCCCAACATCGCGACATCATCGACAACATCGCGAGGCCGTAAAGCGAACGAGTTTATGGTGGTCAGGCGAACGCAGCAATGTAATACAACTTGCACTATTTTTCTTGCAGATCTAAACTGGGCTTTAAAGTGATGTTCCCGATGAAGCGGAATGTGATCTCTAGAGATCGGATAACCTATTTGACCGGTGATGGAGCGCGTCAGGGATATCGCAAGTGCTCTCCTCGAAACGTTTCTATCTCTTTAGCACTCTCACAAAGCGAGTTGAAACCCGCAAGCCTCTTGTCAGTAGTCGAGGGGCTCACGGCGGCTTAGCGCGGTTCGCGGGCAACGGTGCCGCTGACGGAGGCTTCACACGGAATAATATCAATACCAGCACAAGAACGCCTTCAACAAAATGTGACACCCTTACAGACTTTAATGACACAGGCCGATGAAAATGCTACGTTGAACTTATTTTAATAGATGCTATTTCCATCACAGTGACTGCTTACTGCAGTAAGTAGTTGAATTGAGTGAAAACGTAAATATTTTCGCACACTTAGTTTACTTGGTGTCTGCTTCGTGTCTTACAACCGGATTTATGTCTAACGTGTAGAGGTATAGGTACGGATACTTAAGTATGGGCGCACGTCAAGTGAGACAACAGCCTTTTATTGAAGATGCGAGCGAATACGAATGTAATCTAAACAATACAATTAACTACTCTTTATTGTACACCACATAGTAAGCGATACAGAAAACAGGTGCAGTCACCAGCATTAAAATCTGCCATAGCGGAGCGTGCAAAAATATCTGACACGTCCTTCCGGCCCTAGAAATAGAGTCGTATCAGATATTTATGCACGCTTGTTGTGTCAGATATTGGTGCTGGTGACTGTACTATTGCACAGAGAGAAAATTACAAGGTAAGCAATAGGCGGCTTTATCGGTTCAGAGCGACCTCTTCTTGGCAACCTTTTTCAATAGTAGTATATAATATTAAATAGTACTCGAAAAATCCCGTTTCACCCACTACTCTACCAATAGAGTAAAATGTAAGTCAAGTTCATAATTAACGTCGAATGTCAGTGGTTGTGGCGAGGGCGCTTCCCGGCCTGACTGGCGTCTACGTCCGGGCTGTGACATCACCACTTATAAGCTCCACACTTGTTACACTGGCAACCGACTATACTCGGTGTGGTGGGATAGATATTTAACTAAATAAGTAAACGGTGTCTTAAATGTTGAAACTCCCCCATTAAACTATCTAAAAATTTTCATTTTTTTATATATATACTAATACGATAATGTTAAGGTATACGAAGATAGAGAGTATTTAGAAATCTTTGTGTGTTCATTTTTGTCGACAACACAATTCAACGTGACTCATCGGTTGCAATAAATGAAATGTTGTAACTTTTTTCAACTACTTGTTTTAGAAGAAGTTCAACTTTGCATTCAGAAATCCTTTAAGTAAAGTTCTTTAACGACGCCCTAAGTGTCATAAAATTAACTTCATTTTAAATATATTTTTTTATGCATATTTGTACAACCGAAACTAACTAAAAGCGCATCTGTGAACGTTGTTGTCCAGTGCAGACTTCTCTCGTTTCACAAACAAACTTCATAATCTGTCAGAAAGTCAAGAGAATGGTTACATTTTAACTGTATATAAAGTTATTATATTAGACTACATTAAACATGATTTATACTTGTCTTGTTTTATCCATAACTAGCGCACCCGGCAGACCTTGTCCAGCCCGAAAAAACTATTCATTAAAATTATGATAGCATACCAACAACAGCGCCATCTAGCAGGTCCAACTTATTTAAATACGTTGATTAATTTGAGAGGAGATTTTGACGGCATGAACATTTCGTGTGGGAAAATGTTTTTTTCTTTTATTTTATTTTTTCGTCAATTTTCCAATGTTTTGATTCTTATTATCCTATTCCTGACGAAGACAAATCCAAAAACACAAAAATCATAAAAATTGGTCAAGCCGTTCTAGGACTAACACGACTTTGTTTTATATATATATATGGATTATATATTTAGTAAATGGTCGATTATTGTCAAACAACAGAGAAATGCTCATAATGGGTTACACGTGGTTCGAAAGACGTGAGTTAAGTGAAAGGTCCGCCTTGTTCGGACTGTGGGACAAAAATAAAAAAACATAGTTTTAATTTTAAAACTATCGACTTTCTTTGGGCAATCAATGCGAATGCAACTTTGACAAAAATATAATATTTACGAGTATGAAATATACTATTAAATTGAATTGAGTGTAACGCAAAAATAGCTCTCAGCCATAACACCCAACAAAATCATTTTTCAAGAAGCATTGTCTTTCCTCGTTTACATTTATACACCATCATCTATTTTTCTTATCATATCACATTTGTCTATCTGCCAATTTGTCAATTGGGTATTTTGAAAACACGTTCAGTACTTGAGCAAGTAGGTAAGGCAAATAAATCAATAATCAGTTGTTTGCCTCCACCAGTCTCGTGCGTGACCAAGCTAACTCAACAGTTCTCAGGGAATTTTCTATTGAGTGACCAGCCGCAAGACTGCACCTTAATGTCGACAACCGGCGTAATTTAAACGCCGTAGCTCATTCAGTCGTAACAAACCACCGACACACGAACACATTATTAAATATTCATTATGCTGTGACAGATAATATGAAATTGATATCAAATGAAAGACAGAATAAGACAATAATAAGATCTCGCGATATTGCAATCGATCGAATACTCGGCTTCCATTCACTTCGGCCTGTCTATTGTGTTCTGATACGCAGGATGAGACCTCTTGGTAGTGTTTCGTAAGAGGGTCCCATCCTGAAGAGCGATTGCATCGAATCTCTTAGGGATTGAGGCCCTTCACGGTACCTGGTACTAACTGGATACCTGGGAATTCAACCTAAGTGACAAAAAACCGGCCAAGAGCGTGTCATACACGCCCAGGATAGGGTTTCGTAACCATTACGAAAAAATCAAATAGTATTTTTATAAGGATTTCGTATTGTGTCTGAATCTTCCAAGTTTAGGTATATTTTATACCTTAGGCTGCTATTTAACTGCCATATTTACTACATTAAACTCCCACTCAGCATAATTATTTTCAGTGAGGCCCTTATCTATAACTTAGCTTATTCGATAGTATTTACTCTTAAACTACTAATACTTCTCATGCAATCTTAGCCGCTATAATTTTCCTTGTAAATTTGATATATTTAATAGGTACCATTCTGATTTTTTTCACATTTTTCCACCCAATAGTTTAGATTATAGAGGGGGGGAGGGACGCTCGATTTCAATGAAAATTTGCACTCTGAAGTTGAATATTTCGCAAACTGATCACTGAATAGAAAAATTGTCTTAGCAACCCCCCAATGGTTTTAAAAGAACTATCCAACGATACCCCACAATACAGGGTCAGTCGAGAAAAAAAGTCACCCCCACTTTACGTCTATGGGAGGTACCCTAAAAAAACTTTGTCGGCGTGACTGATATGTATATTCATGTCAAATTACAACTTTCTAGTACTAACGGCCTCTGAGCTTACCCGCGGACAAACAGACAGACAGACAGACGGACAGACATGGCGAAACTATAGGGGTTCCTAGTTGACTACGGAACCCTAAAAACGGGCGTTTGAGTTTCAATATTAACAATGCCATGCAAATCTGTTGACAGCTATCTGAAAAATCCAAAATTAACAGCAAAAGTATTTAGATATGTAAAAATGTTCTCGTGTAAAAGTGTTTAGTATTTAGATTAGATATATTTTTTTAGAGAGATGCCTAATCCAAGGTTACGTAAAAAGAGGTACCATCAACCATAAGGAAACAAACTCCAGAGCGACCTCGCCTTCGAATTTACTCTGTTATTATTACAATCGCCTGTTTATTAGAGTCGGATTTCCTCCCCAATTTTCTTTTACAGCCACCTAATCACGTAAGCACGGGCTCCGCATAGACTCTGCGTTCCTATTTTCATTACGGTTCCCTTGTGTTGTTGCTGTGTATTAAAGTAATTAAGGGTTTTTGCACATGCGTCTTTAATTGTATACTTTATAATTGAGGATAATTCTTTCCGCTGTATTTTTTTTTCAATTTATTTAAATAAAAAATGCAAATACATTGTACCTTAAATTAAATGTTCGCCAAACTGTGAGACAGTTTGTTGGCGTTGCGCTCAATCAAATCTTAAACTACGACAAGTTTAGCTTAGTTTTAGAGCAGCCTTAAGCGTTTATTGACATTATAAATTATGCAATGATTTTTTATCGCGAACTTTTTACTTATCTCGTAGAAAACGACTTGGTGAGGTTGGCCCGATGCCAGGCGGAAGCCAATACTGGCGCACAGTCAGGACACTTTGATATCCCCAGCTTTATGCTGCTGTAATAGTTGTACTAGTATACGATTGTATAGTAATAGGTAGGTACTTATAATACTCGTTACGTATCCACAAGAGTTATAAAGAACATCGGAAGAGTCGTTTACACTGTGATAAAGTAATATAATATACAATGTTGACTCTTTATTGACCACCACAATAGTAAGCGATAGAGAAAACAGGTACGCCGAGAGCTGCCTTATCGCTTTAGAGCGATCTCCTCCAGGCAACCTTTTTCAACAAAAGCAAGTGGTGCAATTTAAAGGTAAAGTTTTTGAGTAGAATCACAGTATTCTTATCCTAATAAAAATATGGTATAATGTTCTGCTTTGGCGATGTTACGAATAATTTGGGAAAATCGTATTGAAGTACAGTACCAAGGCCCTGTAACACAAACGTTACAAGTAATATGGTATAATATTATGACTGTAAAGTTGGTTAAAACTGGACTAATATGTAAGATATTTTACCTATCGTAAATGTCCTGCACGGCCTCACTTCCGGCCCTCCTGCGATGTGCCGTCGTGACTCGAGTGATTTAATCACGCTTCGCATGTACCGGCAGATTAAGTTCCGGTATCCTATCTTAATCAATATACTCGCATATCGGCCCACCCCTTAATTGCTAAATTTAGGCGAACGTCACCTCTTCGCAGCCGAGTTACATCTTAGTCGCCGTAAAGGCGTTTAATCACGACGTTCCCCGTTCATTAAGCCGACGAAGCGGAGACATTTTGTCTCATGTCTGTGAAATGCTAATTTGTCCCACACCTAGCAATATGGGCTGCACTGTACCTCGAAATCCTTTGGCCGCCTTTTTACTGTAACGCTCGAATTTCCGAAGTTAATTTCGTATGTTTGTATTCGTATAGGTACGTTTGTACGGTACCCGATACATGGAACGTTGATGAATCTGTTTGCGGATGTCTAGTATTGTGATGCAAATGTAGGGTAACAATTGACGATGTAGGTATTCCTAGGTTCGAGTACGCAAAAGAATAAAAATTAAATGAGAGCGCTACTTTCCCTGAATTGTCACATTTTTGACGTTAAACTCTTAAATATGGCATATATGTATAAATACTGTAACATTGTCGTATGCGATTTTTTTATTCCTTTTTCATCTTTTTCTACTGTTTCAAGTAGTAATCTATCAATAGTATAGATAGACGTACGTACTTCATCTTTATTGCTAATTTTTAACCGACTTCAAAAAAGGAGGAGATTATCAATTCGGTTGTTTTTTTTTCTAATGTTTCTTACCTCAGAACTTCCTCATTTATGAACCGATTTGAAATATTTTTTTTGCGTTCGTCTAGGAATGTCTTCGATTAGGTCCCATAAGCACCAAATCAGGGTCTGATGATTGAATCTTAAAGAAATCGAAAGAACTCTTCAAATGTTGTAGGGACACCTCTAGTCATCATCATCATTTATGCTCCTCGTAATGCATATGGTAAAACGGGTGGTGAAGCACTAGGACTCCTCAATAATGAACATCTCTGCATCGGAAAAAGCATCTTTCGTAAAAGGTGAAGAGCAGTTGATATTAAACTATTGTATCTTAAATTATTTACACTAAAAAGCGTGAAAAAATATTATAACAAAAAATTGAACCGACTACAAAAAACCATGAAAGTAATTTTCTGCCAGTCTGAAGTAAGTCGGTGCCTCAGCACGAGCCAGCAGGAGTAATTGAAGCCCAATATAAAGTGCGTAGGTGAGGTAGATAACTATAGGTCCACTCCTGCTGGCTTGTGCTGAGGCACTGACCGATTTCAGACTGGTAGAAAATTATTTCCATAGTTTTTTGTAGTCGGTTAATTTTTTTCTATTAAATTATGCCTATAATATGAAACCTTTACCTACTACATAATAGCTCCCATATTACGTATACTTTTATAGTCGCAATCGACTACATAGATACATTTTCGCTTTTTCTTCTAGATTAGAACATTGTAGGGGAAACAATGTAGGTATAATATCTCTAACTCTGGTCGACTGTACTTAAAGTCACGAAAACTTTTAAGTTGACAGCTCAACCTGAAGCATTTAACTCTTGTCAATTTTCGTGCCATTATTTTAAACTACGTGAAACCCTCTTCACATTATAAAGCGAGATTAACCCTAAACACTCGCCGACGCCATTTTGGCTTTATTACCTTTTACTCGTAGTTCGCCTTTTGTTGTGAGCAATATTGTTGACTATATAATCAGTTAAGGAAACCACGCCGAAAATAATTCTATCGCTTTGTTTAAACGTGT
This sequence comes from Choristoneura fumiferana, assembly GCF_025370935.1. NCBI lineage: Eukaryota > Metazoa > Arthropoda > Insecta > Lepidoptera > Tortricidae > Choristoneura > Choristoneura fumiferana. The sequence goes on along the minus strand of NC_133474.1, from coordinate 14,998,692 downwards.
CATTCTATTGTTTCAGATTATGGGCATTTTCAACTGGGCATTATAAAAGCAACTCTACTTAGGTAAGAATTATTACTGAAATAAAAAATGCATGCACTTTATAAACATCCAAAGCGCTTTTTAAACGTTGATTTCAATTTGTAAACATTATGCGTCAGCTGAATACCACATTATGATAATGTGAACTTGAAATAAGCAAAAACAGAAGCTTACATTATTTCACGGGCGAAAGTAATTCGTTACAAATTTGCAAGGCCGGTAATACGGACAACGTTTTTATTTACGGCCATTATACCGACACATTAATCTTTGTACACCAATTAAGTGCTAGAATATAAATTTACGTTTAAATCCGCATTTTTTTGTGAAATTATTTAGCAAAAGTTTATATACTCGTTCACCTAATGTCCCTTAAAGAAAAAAAACCTTTAGTAAATTGTATTAGTAAAGAGGCGGTAACATTTTTAAGTAAATTTGCCTACACAAATTTTATTTAACGTTAAAGCATGAAGGTATATGTATAAAATAAGTATTTTTACCTATCTACTCTAAAACTAATGATATATTTCAGGATTATTACTACAAATCCATACATGTTACTAGCTTAATAATTATTTTTTACAACTTTATTTCATCATAACTACAAACGCATTATCGTAATGGTACAATTAAATTAAAAACTATCCTAAAAATAACTTAACTATAATCCTGATTATAAATTGATCTCAATTATGATTAATCTCTAAATATTTTTATCTGTATTCTCTGTACTGCTAACTAAATATGTTTGGTATTCAATAGAGAGTCATTGTATTGTATTTTTGAAAATATACTGAGCGGCAAAAAATCTGGCCCTCAAATGTATGCAAAATCGGTAATTTTGTATGAAGGGTGGGCCAAATTTTGAGCCGCTGAGTATATTTATCTTCGCGGTACACCTAACAAGATAACTATTTATAGAACATATAAATTATAAAAAATACATATTAAAATGCATTGAGATCACTCAAATGCAGCAGAATAGAGAAAGGCATTGTTCCATGGGCCAGTAGCCCACGCTCCATAGGCTACCAGATGTGTCCAACAATGTTAACCGCCTTTCATGCCAGGTCACCTGTATTCCTGAATGTAGGTCTCGCCCGGACTCCCGTTTCATTGTTCAATCAATATTACACATTGCTTATGTTATGCAAACAGCTCCTTTGTTTCTCTACCTGTTCGATATTACAAAATGTTGATTTTATTAATGTTATGAAAATGTTAGTACATGTATGAAATAACTTAGGTGTACCTAGGTATTTTACATCGTATCGTGTTTACATGTTGAAGATATTATGTTGGGAAAGCATTTTAACGAACACATTCATTCACTTTTTCTTTACGAGATATTCAAACAATAGGTAGATAGAGAAAACTTAACAATAAACTATTTTAAATGTTATTGGTCTCTAACGGAAAAATGGCCCCCATCTATTACAGCCCAACCTTAACTTTTCCAAGAAGTTAACGAATTTAACGATTTAGTATTCTCATTACCAGAATTTAGCTAATTACTAACTTAACGACCAATAATCTCTCAATCTTCGAATAAGCGCTTATTTTACAGACAAAGAACACAGGCTACGCTACAATTATATTGAAAGATCTTAAGTACCTAATTGTATCTCGAAATGTATTTTTTGCAAGCTATTTTTAACCGATTTAAAAAAAGGAGTTCTATGTTTAGTGAAACGCAGAGTGGTGCGTTTGTTCTTTACGTGCCTGTACTTTAATAAAATAAAAAGTCGACTAGTCTTTATGTAGACTTTACGTAAGTAGGTATTGATAAACCAAAAGATTCCTTAAAAAATCTTTTCCGAAACATATTTATATATATTAAATATAATGACCCGTGTTAAATACTCGTGCTGCGTCATCGGTGTGTGTGAACGTACCTTTACAGAGCGATGTTGTTAGTGTTGTGTGCTACCCTACATTTGACAGTTGTAATGATGATGAAAACGCGGGTAGTTGTGTGCCGGTGTCAGTTTCGTCGGGTAGTCGCGCGAGCAGAGCGGCGGCGCGCAGTGCGCGTGTTGCAGCAGCTGCTGAGTCGCGTTGCTCCGAAGACGAAGGGCTACGGATTAGCCCGAAACATGTCGAGCTAAACTCGATTTAAGACGTAAGTTATCCGGGTCATTATATTTAATATGAGTGAGTCTCACGGTAGTTTCATATTTATATATATTTGCGTGAAGCTAGCCAACGTATTGGTCATTCGAAAGTAAAAGTAGGTAGTGCGTACATTTTATCCGAGTAGTGGCAAAGTTCAAAGCATGCAGGTAAGTTATTTGAACCAATTTACAAGTGAACAATGCGTGCATTGTTTCCGAGCCACGATTTATTTGCAGAACGCTTTCACTCGGAAAAGAACTTTCTGGTGCGTTTGCGTTGCCAATTTGAACCGAACTTGATTTAATCTGGGAGCTTTTGTTATGGTAGCATCCTTTACTATAGTAATATGTTTACTACAGTACCGATAAGAAAAATACATACAAGAACACACATCTTTACCAATATAGATACTTGTACTATTACCTATTCTGTGGATTCTGTGGCTTCTGTGAATTGAGAACGTATCTTTCCACTACACGCAACAAATCGATTATCCTTATTTTTTTATGGAATTATTAACTCTCGACAATAACCCGATTATTATAATTATTCTCGATAATAATAATAATATATAATAATATTGTGTTTGTTACTTATTTTGTATAACAAAGAGTTTACATACAGACATACATATAACCTTACGCTACATTTATAGGCACATTTATTCTATAACTATGAAGATCCGGAGAGCACTGGCCTTTATTTCGTATACAGGTATTTATTTTATTTCAATAGGCTTATGTCTTTAGCAAGGATTAAATTCTACATTCTGTCATATTGTTTAATTTTGACGATAGATTAAATTAGATTTATTTATTACCTTTTGAAAAAATACATTATAAACACATGCCAGTTAATTACAAGAAATTTTAAAAACCGGCCAAGGACGTATCGGACACGCCCAAAATAGGGTTCCGTAGCCATTACGTAAAATTAAGTAATATTTTTCTAAGGATTTCGTATTTTGTACGGAATATTCCAAGTTTTAGGTATATTTTATACCTTAGGCTGCTATTTACTTTTAACCTACTAATTATTCTCAAGAAAACTTAACCGTTACAATTTTTTGGAAGTTTGATATACATACTACCATCCTGATTTTTTTTTTAAATTTCCTCCCACTGGTTTAGATTTTAGAGGGGCAAGGGGGGAGCTCGATTTTAATGAAAATTTGCACTTTGAAGTTGAATATTTTGCAAACAAATAACTGAATCGAAAAATCGTTTCAGCAACCCCGTGATGATTTTAAAATACCTTTCCAACGAAACCCCACACTACAAGGTTGGATGAGAAAAAAAAATCACCCCCACTTTTCGTCTATGGGAGGTACTCTAAAAAAATTTTTTTCAATTTTTAATTACTATTTTGTCGGCATAGCTTACATATATATTCGTGCAAAATAACAGCTTTCTGGCATTGATAGTCCCTGAGCAAAGCCGCGGACGGACAGACAGACAGACATGGCGAAACTATAAGGGTTCCGTTTTTGCCATTTTGGCTACGGAGCTCTTAAAAGGATTGTCAAATGTATACAAAAAACAAATCATATTACAATAAATTGTCAGCCAAAAATAAAAATAATAATTTACAATGTCAAATTAGAGTACAATTAAATAATAATAATAATAATTATTAAAAGCAAAACAAATTTATGCAATAGAAACAATCAATCAAACGAACTATAAAATAGGTACTTAAAATGTCAAAGGTAGGTTATAATGATAAAGTCTGCTAGTTTTACGACAGTTGTTTTTGTCCAGAACATAAACAGATATAGAAGAATCGGGGTATATAGCTATAATTACGCGTATTCCCAGTGTAGTTCACAAAACTCAATAGTTGATTACAAAATTAAAGATCTCTCGCCAGAATTTTTTTCATGTAGGTAGGTATTGACATATTAAAAACTCATAAGTTATCATTTGTTTCGAAGGAACGTCGGCCACAGATGCTGGCTTTAATTGATATCTATATCATATTCAGGCTGGTCTAATGGGACCCTCGTCTTGTCAGCCCCACTTACCCAAGTTAGGGCTCCTCGCGGAAATTCTTCGTTTATTATTCACAGTGAATTACTCGAGTTCTGCATTTTTTGCCCCAACGGGGCTTTCACGCTCTTTTATTTATTCAGTACCGCCCCTTATTTAAAGCCATCCAATAATTTCTGCACATTCATTCTTTATACCTAGTGGGAGTACGATCGCCGTCTTAGTGTTAATTAATTTTTCCTAGCTAGAACAAAGTCTTTGTTACGAACATTACGCAACCAAGGTCGCAAAAGTAATAGCGCCTCTTTAGTTAATAATTATACGATTAGAGCGTTAACTAAACGAATTAATGATGGAATAACGCGTCGGGTTGGTGAGTTAATGTAATAAAGCCTTTTTAAACGGCTTTTAGTCAAGTCGCTTAATTCTTAGGTACGGATTTAAAGTAAAGCTCGTGACTGAAGCATTCGTTCATCGACCATATTTATATTTTTTTAACCTGTTCAAGGAAAATGCGTCATGCTTAAATTTTATATTATTGTTGCTAATGGTTGGCAAAGGTGAGGTCATTTGATGTCCTGGTTGAGTTGTGTTATTTTTTTTTATTAGGAGATGCCAATGCATAATTTTAGAATATTCACCATTTCCTTAATTAGTAGGTACCAGATAAATATTTATTATTATTAGTAACAATATACACAGTAAATTATCCTTTGTTTTCTACTGTATCTTTATGGTCATAAAGAGATAGCTTTTCTTCATAATTATATAGGTACTTAAATCATATCTTAAAGGAACATCATTTCATTAAAATACCTTTTATTATTTAAAAAAATCTTTATAAAACCACTGCGTCGTCCGTCTATTTATTTGAAATGAATATCATATACTAAGGTCTCCAATCTTTAAAAGGTGGAAAAAAAATGATTTTTCATTCCTAGCATCATATTAGTACATTTTACAACCCAGTTGTGCACCCCATGCCCGCCCTGTACTCGTATTAGGTGATTTCCTTATTTACCGGAGTTACGAGGTAAATATTATTGGGTGATTTCCTTATTTACCGGAGTTACGAGGTAAATATTACGTACATTCGTTCCCATCCAATCAATTTGTAACACGTCAAGCGCGTTTTCACTTGCAATATTTAACATTTTCTCGCTAATGTACGCTCCTACCGTGTACAATCAACGGCGAATTATATTGTAGCATATCTTTAAAACACTGGCCACACGACGCAATTTAAAAAAGGTATCTAGAAACTGGGGTAGAATCAAAAACGTGGTTGATTTCATTTGAAATATTTACCTCACTTTTTGAACAAATACATCGTTTTAAATAATACAATTCTTTGTCAAGGGCTCTTAAATTGGATGTTACAAATTTATAAACCTGTTTACTTTAGTAGCTAATCAAAACCTTGACAAATATTAACAAAATATCAACTGTTTTAAAAATGTTTTCATAATATTATGCTCTATAGGTACTTTTGAAGTTGACTGTACGGAGAGTTGTGTGCACTTACTCATATTAATTCAAATATATGGCGATGGCGTTAATTACGTGACGGCGGAATTGCTGACACATGCAAATTTAATGTTTTATAGGTAGGTATCTTTGATTTCACTGGCACATTAATAAAAGTGAAGTTGTCTGTCTAATTTATCATCTCCGGCCCACACATTTGTACTGCTGGAAACAGGCCTCCTCTAAGACAAAGAGGGCTTGAGTTGTAGTTCCCATATGGACCCAATGTTGGTTTGCAGGTGCATGTATGTGCCGGCGTCCGATTGTAAAATGCGCCAGATCACGAAATTCCTAGACATATCGTGAAACGCCGCCATTTCATGATTTGGCCAGTTTTGGCAGATCATGAAATACCTAGGCATATCACGATACGCCGCCATATCGGTTCTGGCACTTCGCCGGCCGCTGCCGCGGCACGCTCGCTTCGCTCGCTCGGCTCGTGTGTTGTGGTCATGATTCATAATAACCACTCCTCGCTTCGCTCGTCGTACCAAAATTTTTCTTTTTTTCGGCATGTCATGATATGCCCGGTACCTATAGCTAGGAATATCGATGAATGCGTTGCTCTAATCGATCTGCCGTATTGTTTCTCAGGCACATCGTGATATGCCTGCCCAACTTTTAGGCATATCATGAAATGGCGCCAGCCATTTCACGATATGCCCAGGAATTTCGTGATCTGGCGGATTTTACGATCGGCCGCCGACATGAGTATGTAAGTTTTATGGTTCAAAAAGATCGTGGTAAAATTCCAGTGTAAATTCTTAAAAAAATGTTAAAATAATGAATTAGGTGCCCAAAGGGTCGAGTCGAGATTCGAACCCACAACCTTTGCTTGAGAATCCATAAGTCAAACCACTGAGCTAAGACGTCTAAATTGTGTTTGTCTCAAAAGAAGTATTGTTATTATTTTATTTTATTTTGAATTGTCTTGTAATTTAGTTTACTCGTGAACTATTACAGTGAGTGATTGCAGTAATTATAATTAATAAATGAGAAAATGTATTACTAAAGGTCTTAATTCGAAGTCTGTAAACTATTCGCTTTAATGCCTAAACCTCAAAGCTAGTTCCATTGCATCCCTTGCGACAGAACTTCAAAACAAAGTTCAGTCTGAGGAGTCTCATTAGGGTTCACGTTAGAAGAAACTTTAGTATACTCGTAGAACTCAATAAATTAACTTTAAAAACCATCGGTAATCCTGCCGCTAAAGACCATTACAATCAGTGTTGTGTTCTGGGAGGATGATACAGTCAAGTATATTAGCGGAATAAGAGGCATTTAGTCCTTTTGCTTTGCAACGCACTTGCAATTCTTATAGTATTGCAGGTTTCTATTGATTGCCACGAACGCTGTCTAAGGAAAGCTACATACATACCTTTAGACCTTGTTTATAGAGTATTATTTGTAGCACAGATTTAAAGTCTGATTCTTTGCTTAATAGACATTCTTAAACTTCAAATTAAGATTATTCCAATGTAGAAGAAGAAAAGATCAAATTCCGTCGCAGGAGAATCAGTCTTTATTCGAGCTATACCATGCTGCGAATATACCTTTAAATAATATTTTTAATTTAATAAATTAATATATCAGTTCACACATGATCTGTCCCCTATACCATTTGCTGCGCTTATATCAGCTTTATTAATTTTTGATCCCCCTTATCACATTACTCAGATCGAGCACCACAACATAACAGGCCTTAGAGTCGAATAACCGAAGCCCAACAAACACTAATCAAGTCGATGCCCGTAAATCGATCAGGATTATTAGGGAATGGTTTCGCTTAATGCTAGGATAGGTACTTTACGGCTCTAAGGTCTCAATTACCTTTAAACGGTTTCATGCAACTAGATATAGCATACATGATAAAAAGAATTTAGGAATTGCATAACTAGGTATATTATGCACACTACACACAGAGACTTATGTATTTTTTTTTGTTTGGTTTATTTTGGTTTTATTGCTAAAAGTGGCTCCGAAGCGGTAACGTTTCGTGTGCTCTGCCTACCTCATTTGGGAATACAGGCGTGATGTTTGTATGATGTTTGTGTTAATTTATAACTACAATATAATTGAACAGCTGAGGTGTGTTTTTCTTTTAATACTTACGTAAACAAGTAATCATGCTCGTAAAAGAACGTTTCCGTAGCTATAGCAATGTCCATGTCTCGCCTTAGCATATTTACTTAAAGTAACTTTAAACTTGTATGATTGTCAGTCAAAGTAACGAGTCACCCTTTTCGATCCACGCCTACAAAGAAATGGGCTCTCCTGTATAATTGGAACTAGCTACCTGAATACTTTGAAGTATTTACCCTCAATATTTTGAAGGAGGGCTGACGCACTTCCTTTTATGTAGCAGCTGGCAACATTTGTCTTTGATACACGCCTTTTGATGTAACTTTGCACGTGGTAACACCCGCGTTTACTACCGAAGCAATGGCAACTACAGCAATGACTCTGTTTTATTATGTGATTAAACTTTTTATTTACACGTTAGATACGCCCATAAAGTGAATACGAGTAAAGGAAGAAATAAGTAGGTAGATGTGCAAAAGTAGATCGTTGTCTTTTCAGATTTCTATATTTTTCTGTACTTATATAGCTCTTTCCCTTTTGTAATTATTACTATAAATAAATATATAGGATTAAATGACCTGAAATAAATCATTTTTGTTTATTAAGTATCTAACGAGTCTTAGGTACTCGTTAGGTAGTATGTGACCTTATTGTTGTAGGTATTTTTGAAAACTTTTACGAATATTATTTTAATCGTACCGTATATCTATCTAGTTTAGCACTCAAAATTTGACATATCAACTACAACAAAAATGTCATGACTCGCATGTATGTACAATAGAAAAATCAATAAAAGTGCAAACCAAGTACAAATATGACAATTATTATTATAAAATTTTACTCCCGAATCCTTACAGAATGTCCAAAGTTTATTATCTGTTCTATCGCGCTGAAGAAAATTAATTTCCTTTCCTATCACCAAAAAGAAGCGTCAGTTTGCCAGCTTCGAAATCGAAATACTCGAATTTCCTGACGCGGAGCAGTGGTCGGAGTAAATAAGTTTGTGAGTTGGAGCGCCTTGTGGACATCAGATAAGAGTCACGGCCTTCGTTACATTTGCATTTCCTGCCGCTAAATAAACCTCCAGTTAATAATAAAATAATTTTCATGCTTCATAAATTGTAACTTCCTAGACTATTATACCTGCTATCATTTCGGTCTTCAGGATGCTGTAATGAACTTGTGGTATAATTTAATAACTTTAATAAATTACAGGATTAAATTTATTTTACGTGTAAATTAAAACGTTTACATACTTGCTGAAAATGGTTTGATCAGTCTTTATAAATAATTTTAATTATTCAATTTATAAAATTAATGTTTGTACAACCCAGGGAAAAGTAACAAAGTCGTATTTCGAGGTCGCAATTTTTGCCACGTGGCTAAGGTAAGTCAAGGTAATCGAGATAATCTTTCCAACAATGTATCCATTGAAAAATGTGGCCATCTTCCAACTCAGAGCAAATTCAAGTCAATACCATGATTGCTTTATAGCTTATCTGGTTAACTTGGCTAGGAGCGATGCCCGATTAAATTCAATCATTAGCCAAAAAATTTTATTGAACTTATATTATATCTTATATAATATATCTTGAAAATTATGTTATCTCGTCCTTGTGATCTTAGATACGAGTATAATATACTTATTTAACCGTTAGGTACCTATACACAAATATTATCATTGACACTTTTGATTACTTCCATGCATTGTTTTAGTTAATCATAGTTCACGTCACGATAGTCTATTAAAAAAAATTATGGGGCAAAAATATTACTGAAATTTAGCCAACGAGTATTTCTTGGTAGTGATAATTGGTTGTATACGTATTTACCTACATATCTATCTTCATATAATTTCATATTACTTACACAAATTAATGTATATAATTATGTTACAATATTTATTTATTCGAATGGCCTACGCTACAAGATTCAAATATACATTTTATTGCTATTTTAACGCTCATGTGGCAATGCGTCGAGTATTGGTGTCAATTTACGAATTTAAACATTGCGTATCCTATCACGAATTTTTTTACAATGCAAATACATTTCAACGCAATTTTATTTTAGCTCTTGCTATTTGTTTAATATATTCAATTACATTTGCCGTACAAGGCAAGGGCATTTAATTGTGCTGCCGGCAGTTGTTCTGCGCTGTTGAAGCCGGCTCTTGATCAGATTGCGGCGCGGCGCGGCGCGGCCGCTGCGGTGCCGCGATAAGCCGCACGCGGCACTCGCCTCTGCCTGCCTTCCTATGCTTTTAACATTAAACTTATGAACAATGCACCCGATGCAAATATTATGTTGACCTAATTTCACAGAAAATTTTCAACCACTTCCTAAATAGTGGGTACGCACAATTAAGTTTCCTACTCACGCCGCAATTGCCAATTAGGTAACGCTTGTTTTACATGTGTTTTAATTGCTTCGAATTGAGAAGTTTGCTTATAAATGCCTGGACCATATGTAAACAGGAACGCTTTTCGTAACACTCTTTGGTTAAAGTAGCATAAAAACTAATTAATATTGAGGCTCATACAAATGGAATAATACACATTTCTGAGGGCCGAAAACACTGCTGTAATTTAATAATGGCTACAAAAGAATAGATGTCAGATAAGACTGCCCAAGGATAATCAACAGCTTAGAGAAATAAACTCCTAAGTCCTCCTTTCTTGGAAATGAAAGCTTTCCTAGTCGGATTAGATGATTTATTTTATGTATTTAGTAGATATATCTATCTACTGGCATTGTATGTTACGGGGCTTGTATAATTTTGTTAACCAAGGCGTAATTATGGTTGATCATAATTCATAATACGAGTAAACTAGGACAATTAATTAAATTCATTCAGAAACTATTGAACTTATTCATTTGAATTTAGCCTGTAGCGATCAGACTGATGTTTTATTAGACACTAGCTTATGCCCGCGACTTTGTCGGCGCGGACCTAGGTTATCGCGCGGTGGCGCCTTCTATCGGAATAAAAAGTATCCTATGTTGATCCTTGGAGCTTAAGCTATCTCTATACCAAATTTCATCAAAATTGTTTCAGCGGTTTCGACGTGAAAGCGTAACAGACAGACAGACAGACAGAGTTACTTTCGCATTTATAATATTAGTAGGGAAGTAGGGATATTAGTAGGGATGTTAAGTTCCAACGGCTCATAATCAATAGTTACGTGCTGGCAAATAAATTGCATACAATTTAATAAACCCTAATAGAGAGTGGTATGTAATTGGTATCCAGCAGGAAACTTTTCTTACTTCGCTACTGATAGCAACTACATTTCAATTGGACTTACATAAGATAAACAAGATTTGTTCTTACCTGGAAGAACTTGTTTTCTTTGTTACCTTATCAATGACACATTGTCAAATGAACGCAATTAAATGAAGCATATGCAATTCCATAATATTATTTTATTAACAACTTTTTTGCTAACAACACATGCGTAGTTAACTTTCATTTTGTCTAATTAAGACAACATGGTTCAAAATAAATAAATAAATGTCATGTATTGAAGTAACAGAATCAGTTCTTGTATACAAATACGCTGTGTATAAAATAAACGTACGAGTGTTCGTCACTGTCACAAAAGTTGCAATCTTTAATTGATGACATCTACTATCTATCTATAACAGCCCTTATAGCGCCCGTCTTCGGGCATAGGCCTCCTCTCCTCTCTACTTTTCCAGTCTTGCCTATCCACTGCCACTCGCATCCAGTTTATGCCAGCTTGTTGCCAATTGACATAGGATGACATATATTGGGGATTAGCCTGTAAGGTACTCGAACGTTTACCCTTAATAAACTTAAAATATTCTTTACTACCCATAGGGCCTTTAACGATGTAAATTTTATTCAAAGACAAAATATTTTTTTTCAATTTAGGCTATACATGACAAGCACTTATGAATGTCAAGAAAATCTACCACCGGTACATCTACTATTGTTCTCTAGAGCTCAAGAAAAAGCTAACCAGTAGCTGTCAGCCACAGTTACCTACCTGAAAATCTTAGTGGAAAACCCATTTTATAGTTTAGACTACCGGATGGCCGAGTGGTTAGAGAACCTGACTACGAAGCTTAAGGTCCCGGGTTCGAATCCCGGCCGGTGCAGATATGTGTATGAATAATACGAATGTTTGTTCTCGGGTCTTGGATGTTTAATATGTATTTAAGTATGTATTTATCTATATAAGTATGTTTATCCGTTGCCTAGTGTCCATAGTAGTTACAAGCTTTCCTTAGTTTGGGACTAGGTCAATTGGTGTCAAGTGTCCCATGGTATTTTATTTTATTTTTTTTATAGTATATTTTGTGCTCTCCACGGACGATGGGTCCAAAAAAGTAAGCGAAACAATTTACTTTATTGGAATCGGAACGCGGATTCAGAGTGCCAGTCTTCCTGGCTCTCGCTCCATCCACGCCGGCGCGCCGCTCCATTTTATTTACAGTCGATATAACTTTGTTTATTAAACAAAGGAAATTAAACTGGTTCACACACGTCGAATGCAGGTATTACATTACAAACAAGGCAGGCAACTATCTTCATTGTTCCAATTAAACTGGAGCAAACCAGCAGGTTATAGGCCGGGCTGCGATATAGAGGATTTATTGATCATAGGCAATAGCAGCAAACATGCCTTATTGAAGATAACGTGCCTATTAGTTCGGGTGGATCTATATAATTGATTTCGGCTAATTATCAAAAACAATTTAGTTCTTTGAGAGAACTGTTTAGTTTAATCGACAAGATAAACTTAAACTTTATAACTTCCCTAATTACTAGGTAACTATAATTTACGTTAGGTAAATACTTACTGTTTAAGTTGATGCCTGCTTAAATTTTAGGACCATTTACATTTGTTTTTGCTTAGGGATTTAAACGCTCGCAGCGATTATGAGGTCCGAGGTCTTACATTTTAATATTATGAATGATGAAGACTGGAATATGAAGATAACACAAGATATATACGATTCAGTTTCCTAATGAAACCCTATTATTATGGTTAATTAAACGTGAAAATATGCAATAAAACTAAACGAAAATTAGAGTTATTACAGCGGGTCCTATTATTTCAGCCAACTCTGATGATATTTCTCATATTTAGTTTAAAGCGAGGCAGAATTGCGATCATAACTCGTTTTAAGTGTCTCTGGTTGTAATTGCATGTCGCTATAAAAGCAAACAAGAAAGAATCGTTTATAGGCTGCACAGATTGTGGAAACACATGTGAGCTTAAAAATAGATTTACGACACCGAAATGCTGAATCGTTTAAAACTTCGTGTCACCCATTTTGTAAGCCATAAAGTGTTTTATTGCAGCCACAGGTGTGGCGCGAAAAGCCACAATTCAGGATGATCGTAAACAAATGTTTATGTGGCATTCACAGAGGCTCGAGGACTTGCCGATCGGCTGTCACTTTGTGTCCGTCGACTGGTCAGCGGACGGCTGGTAAGTCGCTGGACTAGTCGACGGACTGGCGTATCGGGGTCCTCATATGGGTCATCTGGATTCGTGTTAACGGGCCGAGCTGCGGCCGAGCGCACTCGTCCTCAATATCGTTTAACTGGAATCGCTTCAACGTATTCCCATTACATGTAAACTTGTTTTACGGTCGGGCCAGAAAATGATGTAACCTGTATTCTTGACCTGTATTATATTGGGTAGTTAAATACCTACGTACCAGTTGCATAGAGTGAAAAATTTCCTTACGCAACCCGGAGAGTGAGAGATGCGTGAGATTGATATGTCTTCAAACGCGACTCCTCGGACGAGCTTCGCCAAACTTGTCACCATTGACGTCATGTAAAAAATTTAAGCAACTCGGTAGGAATCAAGCTGTTACGATGCCACGCCATACGCCACACTAACTTCATTTTAAACAAAGAATTTATCTATTATTAGACATTGCTAGTCTAATAATAATTTCAAGGCATTACTTAAAATATCGGAAGTATAGGTAGTGCCACCAGAGTTGAGGTCACGCACACAAGAATATGTCGTGTACTTAATAACAGCAGTATTTTGTCATTTGCTCATTCATTTCATTCATTCTCCTTTTTTGCAATCAGTTATTTTTTGTAGCTGTCGCTTCAACTCGTGGCACGACCTATAGTTTTGATTCCATCTATTATAAAAATACCTACGTACCTACATACCTATTACGTTATTATCACTGATTTTCAATGTGTTAATATCGTTTGCAGTTCCATTTCAGTGTTTTTAATATTTATTTTTTATCACCAAAGGCTTTAAATCTGTAACGGGTGGTGCATTCAGATGTGAAACGAATGAAAAATTAAAACTGAAGTTTCCGTATGATAAAATGCTTGCATTGCATCGGCACTCAGTGCTTAATTATTTTGCTGTCCATTTCACTCATTGGTTTTATTACATTTTCAACAACTCAACCATATTATACAATTATATTTTAAAGTGCAATAAATTCGCATTCTCATGTTATTGCACACAAAAGTTCACAGACGCGTGTCTCAAGTGGATGGCACTCGCGCTCGCAGTGGTCCCAACCGGTCCGAGATATCGTGTCCGTGAGCAGTGTCTAAGTGTGCGTTGCTCTAGCGCACTTTGTATGTACATTGAATTCTGTACCTATCTGTTTTGTGGCCAAACTAGAGGTCACGATGACCCAAAACTGATGTACCTATCAAGCGAAAAACGACGAAGAGCTGATTACATATTATTATTATTGAATGGGATAAGACTAGGCGAACAGAGAGATTTTATATACCCTATAATACTTTTCGGATAGCTTGGGTACGGTGACAACTGCTTTTTTTCCATTCCACGCCATGAATGTTTCAGGCCAATATGTTATAAAAAATATACCTGAATCTCGGAAGAATAAAAAAAATGAAATATCTTCATGTAGCTTGAAATATATCGTAATAATAAACACAAATCACTTAAAAATATATTATTTTGTTATTAAACTAATAAGATAAATTTTAATCTCGTCAACTTTCATCGCGTAAAACGGAACTCAATTACAATAGAACTTGACTTTGCTTATTGATCGAATCGATTCCACAATCTTGTCAAAAAGCGAAGGGCCTTGAATGCGTCTTTGTTTTGAGTGTTTCGTATTGTTTGATTTTTTTGAACTGTTAAGGTAAATGTCCCAATCGCAGACCTCCCTCCCCCCCCCCCATCCTTGACATTTCAGCCGTTTTTTTGCAAAAATAGGAAAACGAACATTGGAACCGTGTTTAATATACTACCTAATAACACCATCTATGATTCCCATGTCAAAGCATTCATTCATTCAATCAATACTTTTTTAAAAATGACGTCACTTTGCTAACATGTGCTTCAGAGTGAAAGTGCGCTACTTTTCTTACGTGTTTGATTAAGGACTTCGTGCAGTTTTTGTGGATTTATTCACTGGAGTACTGTTTCAGCTGGTAAGTTTTAACTAAAATCAGTTGATAAGTGTACAAACTATTTATTTTGTGTGTTTTAATGAACAAATCGCCTTTTATTCACTATTTTAAAGGCATGTCAAGCACTGGTACAAAATTTCTTCAATTTCCAGTGGTTGACACCTACGTCAAGCACTCCTTCAATCGATTTTTTATTGAATCTTAATTTCAACCTTATCGTAAGGTAGAAGATCACAAGTTAAGCCTTTATCTTCAATCAAAACATTTCCAACGGTCGTTTGAGTAGTCTTTGACATGGGTGTCAAAGACTCTTTTACTATGGGGACCCAGTGCTTGACAAGTATGTATTTAGGTGTCAAATAATACAACTGGCGTCAACGATTGGTTACAGGTATATAAAAATAAATTACTAACGAAATTTATATTACTATTATTATCATTTATTAGTAATAAAATAAAATGACGAATTTATCTCATTATGATATTTTTTAGTTATTCTTTAAGTGTATCCACAGGAGTATTATGTTACATATCAACGATTATAATTGTTTATAATAAGTAGGCAGGTACTAAAATGTTCTTGTGAGGTAAATTGTATATTTAAATGTTACTTATCATATATTTAAAACAATATATGGATTATGACATTAAAACCATTATATAATATGCCTGTCAAATACTGGAAACACTGATTCAATTTTTCATAGTCAACAACTACGACTTTTGAAAAATTGCCTGTCAAAGACTGGTACAATTTTACAGGTTTCGGGAACATCATATATATTATAATAGTGATAAGATATAACTTAACATTAAAGTTGCTATATGATCAACTACAAACCGCTCAACATCTGCGTCCGCTGATATGTCTGTGTAATTGATAAGAATAATAATTTCGAAATGTGTGATTTTCGGTCTAAAAGTGTCGACCACTGGAACATTTACCTTACTTTGTTATTAAATTTTGTTATTACGGTTTTAGTTTTTTTTTTACCGTTATTAGTTTTGATAAACTGCTAAAAAATACCGCATGGTTTATGAGATCCCGATAGACAAGCAAAAACACTTGATATGCGGGCGAAGCCGCAGGAAAAATCTAGTTAAAAATATAAACTCTCACGAATAAAATCGATTACACACCCTTCATATTCAATCGAAAATCGCAAAAAAACGATTCGTATTTCCATTGTCACAATCCTTTAATTGCTTAATGACATGTGACACCGTACCCAAGCTACGTAGAAAGGATTATAATTGCTTGAAACCATTCAGTAGGTAAAGAGTTTTTTTAACAGTTCAAAATTCATACTAAATAATCAAATCTTAAATAATCAAAGTAATCAAAACAATTTTTTCTCTGTGTATCTGTTTTCTGTATCGCATACTATGTCTGGTGTACAATAAAGAGTCTTTGTATTGTATTGTATTGTAAGTATTGTAATACCTAACCATATCCATACATGCTTTCGTCTGTGTACCAACTCTTCACTAATTTATCGATGAATCGATTTAGATGAATTTTAATACTGTGCTCGGTTGTTAATGGTTAAATAAAACTCTCGGAAGGATATAGGATAATTTAAATTCCGGAAAATTTCATAGTTCCTGCGGGATAGTGGAAAATTTAATCTTCACCGACAGAGTCGCGGTCGCGGGCAACGACTGGTTACCATAATATCTAGCTTTAGGTCATTTGTTGACTTGCGTTAGTAGAAACCTAGGCACGTAATTTCTATACTTAAATTGTATGGAAATACTAAATAACAACCTAATCAATGAGGTCAAGCTCAATAGACGTCGCATCTTTGGTCTCGAGCTCGAGAGCTATGTACATTCCGTTCAAAACTACTCAGCCACAAACGCTTTGGTAGAGAATAGAACAAATAACCAATTCAATTAATTTGCTTGAAACTGCGCACTTGAAATGTAACTTCATGCGCTTTATTATTTGAGTTGTGTAACTTATCACGTTATATATATGGGGGTGTAAAATAGAGTTCATAGTTTGTTTTTCGAGTTTTAATAGCATGAAAACGTAGCGATTTATTTCATAACTATATTTTATTAAAATTCTTCACTCATCTAGTGGCTCCGAAGCGGTAACGTTTCGTGTGCTCTGCCTACCACATTTGGAAAACAGGCGTGATGTTTGTCTTCACTCATTTTCATACACAATACTAACAATCCCCTTGTTTACAGGTATCTGGAATGGTTCAAAAAAGAAAACAGCATTACCGGCCACCCGATCGAATGACCAGGTAAATAAATAACCCTGCATTTACTACACTCGTCTCCTTAATCAAAGAAAAAAAGATTATCATATTGTCCGCTACGTGCTTTTAAATATCAAGTTTCATTCATATTACAACTAATTTACGACTCTGGATGCAGCTGCAAGATATTTTAAATGCCTCTACGTAAGTTAAACTACCTACTTTAAAGTTTTCTTTTTTAATTTTACATTTATTTCATAGCATAATAGTAAAAACAACCAAAGCACTGTAAGACTAACGTAGAATGTTGATTCTGTACGAAGAATAAACGAAATAAATACTTAATATCCAAAAAAATAAGGAAAAATGGGAACAACGAGTGAACTTTCGTAAAACATCTTTTGAATTCTAAGGGGCTAAATAGAGCTTCGTTGTCAATAAATTACGTTAAGGAGTATGATATATTACGCAAAAATTAAATTAAAACCCATGACGACATGCCTCGCACGCAAACCATGTAATATTGTACTCATTAATGTGTACTTCAAATTTAGAAAGTATCAAATCAAACGGTTCATTAGTTACCGAAGTGACACCCGGAACGCGTCGGCAAGTGGCGCTCCGTGCGGGATAATGCCCCGATCGCGTGCTGCCGCGAATTAGCACTTCGGTTGCATTACACATTAAACCAAATGAAATGATAGAAAGAACCTAACTAACCTAACTGGTAAGTTTGTGGTTAATTTGGAAAATTATTTAAGTAATTGAAAGACTGGCATATGAGTTTTCTTTTCAGACCTAGATCAGATTGTTACGAGTTTGAGAAAAGAACAATACGAACGAGACGAAAACAGTTCATACATACATAAGCAGTTTAGATACATTTTCAGCAACATCAGCAACATAAGTTTTCGTTAAATATTGTGTTTATAAATATTACTCCTAAGTCCTAGTACAAACAATAACTGTCTTCATTGTCAGATATATTTATATAGAAGTAAAGGTCAGTGTACATCGATGTTACGCGAAGCTGCAGTTTTTAAAAAGAGAATTCGAATTTTAATAATAGTTCCTTCAAATCTCGGTGTGAACTAATCCTAACTTCATAACTTAAATAGGTGTCAGTGTGAATTAAATCACGCGAACATTTTTACTCGCCTAAATTATAAACTTGTATTTTATTAGCATGTAATTTCGCTTTCATTTATTACAAAATGTGCGATGCACTTAATAATTATGGTTTATTTTTAGAAGCTTTAACTTGCAACGTTCGCATGATCGTTTGTTTATATTATAACTAAGTCTGTAAGACGTGATTTCAAAAATTTCAAACCATTTTTCGACCAACTCCTGGAATCCGATTGAGCTGAAATTTGTATTATTTATATAAATCCGGTAGCAATATAGTAATCAGGCTGTAAAATTCTGCTGGTTCACCCATGATCTGTCGGAATATAGTTTGGACGATATGCAAGTACAGTCAACAAATAAGCTTCTATTAAAAATGAAATTCGGACCAAAACTTATTACTGTATTATCACTGTTAGGTACTTACAAAGTTCCTAGAGTCACTTCCTGTTCCGCAAACTATCTTCTACGCTGCTCTTATAAATTACTTTTATAAATACTTATTAAAAATTATTATCATTTTTTTACCAACATTTTTTACAACACATTTTTTTACAAGATACCTAAGTTGCAAACAAGCAACCGGGTCTATAACATTTTCCTAAGTATATAGTAACTAAATGCAAGTTCATCCTAAAATTTAGTTACTCAATGCAACCAATAATGGTTTGCGCTCTCAAGTAGGTACTGGGGACAAATTAATGCTGTCGATATCAAACCCATTTGGCTTCTTACCGCCCTTTACTTCGGCACGAGAGAGAGATTGCCCTATTATATTAGTGCCATCCACAAGGAGGCGTGATTTTGTCAAAATTAGCCATTAATGACATTGTAATAAGAATCACGGCACGCGAAATCGTAAATGACTACCTATATAAAGTAATTACCCACTCTATGACTAATTTATGTCTAAGCGGTCCTTAACCAGAGACATCCAAACTGCACCGAAGTCAAGTTTATTTCTTCGTAAGAGTTCTGTACCACAAATGAACAATGAGAGGAATAGAAATATTATGGTGTGTGTTTCCTTCCACAATCGATGTCATTCATTTCCACCTCTCCCGCTGTCAATGAGCATAGGTTTTTCGTGTTTGATAGGTTTTAGTAGATAACAGCACCTGCTAACCAAAAAATGTAATCTGTTTTGAACCACCATCTCTATAATCACTGTTTTTTTGACAATAAACTTCTTATATTATTTGTTATATTAGCAGAATGTTGACTCTACGAAATCTAAGATGTTTTTGTTTTCGGTTACAACAAACACCACGTCGCCCCTAACCAACCTTTCCAAAAACATAAAAATACTCGAAAGCATACACGGTGCATATAGCCAAAAGACGTGAGTTCGAATCCCGTTCGGCGCATCCAAAGAGATTCGTATGAAAGTTAACATAATTTACGACTAGGTACTTTATTTTTAACGGAGCTGGGAAAATAATCGTTTAGCCAAGATCGTCTCCGTAGGACGAAACTCTTCAGCGATTCATGGCATTGACTTGAAACTGGGTACCGTTATGTAGTTTGGGTGACAATAGAAGTGTACCTAATCAATGTACAGTCAGCAAAAAGCTTGTTTTTTACATTAATCTCATTTTCACAGTATTACGAACGGTGAATAGTACAAAAGTACTTTTTAAGGAGGGCATTATAAAGTCTAATAATGGAATTGGATTTCGAAAACTGCCAGTTATATGTCCGTGGGCTGGCAGCCGGGGTCCTGTAATTCATTATTTCATTTCTCGTTACGCGGGGCCGCGGCGTATCGCGTGGCATGAGGATGTAACTAATGAACATTTTGTGTTTGTTTCCTGAATTAGGTTTCGCACCACCATTTGTATTCACGAACACAAGAATTTTAAAGCTTATTTAAAATTGTAATTGCAAGCTCTGCTTTAACATGTTAAAGGTGACGTGCAGTGGACGCCTACGTGCCTACTTGCTATGAAGATCTCAATTATTTTGTGGATGTACCTATATCATCAGACCCCTCCCCCCCTACTCTAAATGTGACATAATTCCCCGGCTTAGTTAACTAAGACTTTTATTAAGAGTTTTAGGGAAAAAACCTTTTAAAAACAAAACGTCTTTCTTATATCTAAAATTGTCGTTCAATTCAAGTGTCGTTCTCTAACCACACAAGGTACACTCCATTGTATCTCTTAGTTCGTACCTTTAACGGACGTTCAGCGGATATATGTAAAACAATAACACTATGCCGTATTGTTTTTCGTACAAAGTCTAAAAAATGTACTGATGTACAGCTACATGACAAGTTCAGAGTAGTTATCAGGTATCCGTCCGCGATCTATAAAAATCACGATCGGATAGCATAGTGCATTGGTTCCGAGCCTCGGGTTAAATTACCCCTAAAAGAGTAAAACTTTATCTAGTGGGGGGTTAGTGAACAAGATGCCAAGACGGAGCGGAATGGCTACAAATACGATGTAAAGTTCGCACTGCACTTGTTTTAAACGGGTAAATGAGAACTTGTTACAATTTTCAGGGGGAAAAACTAAAAAGTTTAGAAACCACTGGTCTATGATGGTAGAAAAGAATGAAGCTAGATGCTAGAGGTCCCTAGTTCGAATGCTGATGTGGGCAGACGTGTGTGTAATAAACTAATGAATTCGGATTTTTGTATCTGAGCCATGGATATTCATCACATCGTGTATATGTATTCAGGTGCAGTGTTCGTTGGTACTTAAGTTTCGGACTAGGGCAATTGGTCTGAAATTATCCCATCATGATATCTCTGTTTACAAATATGTTGTTTGAAAACATGTAAGTAGCTTGCATTCGTAGGGAAAGTAATCACTGTTTACTTCCTGATGTCACATAATGCGTATGGAAGAGCTCTACTAATTAGTAGCTCGCCAATGTACACACTTTCTCACTAGCAGTTTCTTGAGAAAGTAGCATTCATGAAAGGCTGCCTTGCTTATAATTAACCTCATGAATTCTGTGGCAGTGCCTCAAGAAAACATCGACTCAGAAAAAAATAATGAGCTTGCATAATCTGCTCCTCAGATCAGCTCAAAGTTTTTTTTAAATGGCTTCTGACCGGTCGGACAATTCTGCTAGCAGCGGCAAACAAAATTGTAATCAATTCAATTCAATTTTTATTTAAATACTTATAGCTCCATCGAAACTTTCGATGATTCCGCCAATATCGAGATTGAAAAATATACTATCGGTTGGCCGTTGTACGACTTGTAGCAAAAATTGTAAACGTATGTTTTATCTGGTTTCATGGTTTTATCTATGACTGGCAAAGACGATTAATGTCAAGTGACAGATAGAGATAAACAAATGTTCGCGCTGTCATCGTTCATCTACCATTACCTCTCATTATTTGGTTTTCTAGATTTTTTTTACCGTGCAACGATAAAACCTACTAGACACTGGAAAAATTGTCTTCCAATGGACAGCCATTTAAAAAATATATATTTGGAATAAGGGGCCGAAAGTTAACAAATTAAGATCTATTTGTCTATATTTGAACAGTACGAAAGCTAATAATAAGAGCTTAATATCTTTCATAAAATTACTTAAATGTCTGCCTTACGGCTTGGTATTCATTTTTGTCTACTTACTTACTCGTATTGTAGCATTTAATCAAATCCTTAGCCCGAATTTCCCTCTAGCTCTCCCTCATTAGTCCGAAATGTATTTAACCCAGCAATAAACAGAATGCACCATTAATTGTGTAAGTAATTAGATCAACTTTTTCCTCCACTCAAGGGTATGGTTCGAAATAAACCTTTGGCTAGTAAAACCTTGTTCAAAGCAATACGATACCGCGGAGTTCAAATTTAATATTGCAGGTTCGATATATTGGCAATATTGTTGTTGATGCTAGAGATGGATTAGCTCAAAATACGTCAATTTTCTCCCTGTAGACAAAAGATTAAGGGTTGTAATTAACGCAGCTTCTTTAAACTGTCGTTTCTGCCTTCAAATTTAATTATTTGTCTACTAAATTAATAAATCAGCGACTAATTTTAAGCGCCTAATAAATACTTTTCAAGCGACCGTATATTGTGTAATCCAAGCTACGTTTTAATGAATCATCATCACGATTATTATAGAGCAACTAAATTTGTAATATGTCTACAAATAATATAATATAATAATAATATAATATAATAATATATGTAATATGTCTAATTGTTGGCAATAAACGCATTTTCTTTCTTTCTTTCTTTCAAATAGTTAGCTTCTAATAAGTGTCTTTATTGCATCTAATTAACAATTTTAACAGACTCTAATTTAATATTATCACCTTTATTAAATTATGACTGAATCTACCATAAATAAACATCAAATTTATTTATATTGTCATCAAAAAATTAACAGTGGTAGGTCAAATTTTATATTAGGACCAATATTTTTATACCTGTGTTAAAATTTATGTTATAAGCGACTAAATCTTTTTTAATTAAACATGAAAAAAACGGTTAATGATAATCTGAGGGGCTAAGGTAAGGAAAAAAGTTTCGAAGTTTCTTCTATGTTGTGTATCAAGACAAAAGTGGCCCGCCAGAAAGTCGACGAAGCCGCTCTATGGCGGGGCTTCTATTTTCTGCTCTGAGGTAAAATGGTAACGAACGAATTAATCATTTCTTTTGAGTTGTGTTTCAAGTTAAAAGAGATCCACATGAAAGTCGACGAAGCCCCGCTGTGTGGCGGTGAAAGAGGTAACGAACGAAGTTATCATTTCTTCTGTGTTGCGTATCAAGGCAAAAGTGGCCCGCCAGAAAGTTGACGAAACCCCGCTATGGCGGAGCTTTTATTTTCTGCTCTGAGGTACAATAGGCAAGGTACGAACCTATCATTTCTTCTGTGTTGTTTATCAAGGCAAAAGTGACCCGCTAGAAAGTTGACGAGGCCCCGCTGTCGCGGGGCTTCTATTTTCTACTCTGAGTTTCAAAAGGTAACGAACGAGCCTATTTTGAAATGAGTGAATTTTTGTTAAAGAATACGCGCACTTCTAAATAGTGTCTAATTGTAAACAAATACATGTGACACGTTGCGGTATTCTGGATGCAGCACGCTCATTGGCGGCCGGCCGATTACGGCGCGTGCGCGCTCTCGCTCCCGCGCAGCGCACCACGAGGTGTGTTGCTAATTTTCATTAAAAAAGAAGACGAATTAATTCATGATAATTTTTATGTTGCTTTACAATTGTTTGTTATTTACTAAGCCGTGTATGTGTTGTGGAAATAAAGTTTTTTATCTATCTATCTAAGTATTAATTTAGTTGTTAAGTCATTATTTACGATGCTCTTTATTGGGGGTTGATTTTGATTAAATTAGTAGACAGATATTGAAGCTCAAAAATAAATAAAGTAGCTCACTTACAATATTAGTCGCCAAATCAACAATTTTGAAGATAATATATTTATCGGTAGCCGAGCTATATAATTTGTTGTTTGTATTGTAAAGATGGCATAGTAGTTTAATAGAAGCTGTTCTATAAAACTACTATGCCAGGGGCCGCCAAACTACGGCCCGTGGGCCAGGTCCGGCCCGCGAGCCCCTCTAATCCGGCCCGCGCAAAGAAAGTGGGAGAGCCCACGGTCCGGCCCGCGATAGGGTCCGATTTTATAAAGCTACAAGTAACTAGTAATTAGTTTTTTATGACCCGCCACTGACGGTAATTGGTCATAATCATAGATAGCCACTCATGAACATAATCAACACCAAGTGCGTTCCTTATGCGTTACTCGTACCTAGGTACCCCCTGAAGACTACGTCTACTTAACTAATGCATTACCCCCATGACCAGCCAAAGCCATTAAGTGCAGTGTGGCCCTTGAGTCAAAAAGTTTGAAGACTCCTGTATTAACCCGTTGCTTACATACAAAAACAGATGTTCCGTTGCGGATGCTAAATAATATGCGGATGCTAAATAACACTTTAGTCGCTGCACTTATTATTTCTCAAAGATTAACACTACTTACCCGTTTATTAGATCGGGTATTTCTAATGAATATCTTAAATTTTAAACCCCTATCCCTATCTCTTTTCGTTTTTTTTTTTGTATAACAATAAGTACATGCACTTTTTCGGCTACGGCTGCATAACGATCATCTTGTTTAATTTTTCGTAACTCTATCATCTTTGCCAAAATATTATAAAATCGTCAGTGGCCGGATCGCCCGGTGCAATGGTGGAGGTGGTCAATTTGGAGCAGCCTGTAACTGTAAGCATATGCGTATATGTCGATATTTTTTTTTCCCATATTGCTCCTGAAAAAAAAAACGCACAGTGTTAATGATTTGCTCACAGGCTACAAAATCAATTAAGAATGATATTGCACATAGCCAGTCTGAATTCGACCGAAATTTAGTTTTCGGTATCCATGAATTCGAAGACTAATATCACCAATACGTCGGACTGCGCGTGAACTTTTACCAGCGGATCATAATATTCAGAAACTGTTGTGCTATTGGATGCAAATTGAATTGCTGCGCAGACGTATCGGTTTGAGCAGAACATAACCTTTCTATTTAGAGGGTAAAGATGCGGAAAGAGGCTAAGTCTCTTCGCTAATGGCTGTGTTTTTGTGCAGGGCGCGGGCGTGAGATGGCACGCGCGGGCATGCTGCACAGGGGAGGAAAAAATGGCGCAGAGTGAGTATTCGTGTTCAGACTACGTATTGACTGATGGGCATTTTCATTTAAAGATCAACTAACTCAGCTATGAGTTGAATCTTCCTTAGTATAGCCGAATAACCAAATCATAAATCAGTTAACTTGCTCGTCGCGTCCCATGGGTAGGTGCACATTTTGTATCATAATAGCGTATCTCCATCGCGTGCACCAGCGAATGTAGTTTTTGTATGCAAAATCTGTTATTTTATTGCGATCGCAAGCGTCAGAAACGTTAGGCAGTAGGTACAGCCTCTGGTCATTTGGTTGGACGCTCAATTCAGTACGGTGTGTTCCTTGATCGCATATCCTTCCGCACCCAAACTAAAGTTCATGTGGTATCGACGATACACTAAAGTTATATAAATGTGAAGCCAATCTGATATTAGGGTAGGTAGCGTCAGAGATACTGTGCGAGTACGTTAAAATGACACAAATGGTGACAAACGTTTAGCAACACAAATCCGATTACCTAATTGGTTAATAATTTGAGATTTCACGGTAAGTAATCAAAACACATGGATCCACTTGTTAGCATACAATGGGTACATTGCTGACGTGCGTGTGACGCGGCAAAGTAATTTTATTTGAGACATTAAATGAAAAAGCCCTGATGCTGTTTTTAAGCTTATGAAAAGTTATATTATACGTGTGTTTGTATGTATGCTCATTAAAAGTACATTTAATTTATTGTACATTTGGCATTTGACTGAATAAGAAGGTAAACCATAAAACATTTCTGCATTGTGGATGGGAAAATGTATGACATTGACATATTTATCATTGATTGTAAATATCATCGATCTTTATAGGCGGCGCACCAATATATTGTAGCATCTACAATGTAGACACTTCGCGTAGATCTAAATATTTCGGAAACCTATATTAATACATTATGCGACGTGATGCCTGAACATCAAAATGTGCTCTCACTTTCTGTGACACGTAATACTCGTAATATTTCGACAAAAAGCCAATCGATATGTAACAATCGTCACACGCTCAAAGATTCAGAACGTCAAGGACTAAATGTCCCACAAAAGTGTTTCACAAATTGTTAGCGCGCTCCAGACGAGCTCAGAAGCCTACATGAGTTAGCACTTAGCGTAATTGGCGTACAGAACTCTTGGTTAACGCCTTTTATGATTACATTTTTGTGGACTCCTGGGGCATGTTATTTTGGGTGAGAAAAAATAGACCTTTACGGAGAAAGTGGGTTATAGGATAAGTAATATTATCTCGGCGTTTTGTCTTTTGTTTTATCTACACACACACAATTAGGTATATAGTAGCTATACCTATTACAGCCAGACCTTTTTTTTCTTAAAATGCTTTGTCCAATGAATGTGTTACTACGAGCGAGGAGCGGCCACACCGCTGCTTAAAAAACGGCGACAGTACGGAATCGCAGTGACGCATCGTATGCGCACCGTTTTTTTTTTTGCATGCTTTCCACATCGCTGCTTAAAATACGCAAACGGTGCGGAATCGCAGTGATGTGCCGTAAACGTCAAAACTTTACCGCATGCTCTCTACCAAAAGTCGTGATGTTTACGGCACGTCACTGCGATTCCGTACCGTCACCGGTTTTTAAGCAGCGGTGTGGCCGCTCCTTAAAGGCCGATATTTTAATGTTGAAATATGTGTGACACGAAAATTTATCATACATTTGTATGGATCATTTTTGTGTCACAATGGAAAAAGTTAATGGAAATTATAACTACCAGCTAACACAGCTTTAACGGTGTGCAACTTTTTGGTCTTCACCCATATAGCACTAACACTATATTAGTCTAAATTTCTAGCCGGAACATCCACATTGACGCCTATCGAAAAAGTGAAAAGAATGTAAATTCTCCGACCGATCACACAATTGCCATTATCACAAAGTGCGGCGCGGCCGCGCAAGGCCCGCCAAAGGCCCCGCCTCGGGCGTCAGGTGCAAGCCTGATGGACCAATTACTTATTTTAATATTTTTAATGCCGGTCTCCACGGGCTCGTCTCGCCCGTGATACAAATTCTATTACTCAGGTTGCGTTTTACGACGTTGAGAAACACTCGCACATTACATGCGCGGTCGGTGGGCTCTAAAATGTTTCTAATGTGTCTAAAACTTTTGTGAATAATATAGTCAGTCGGACTTTCGACGATAAGAAATTTTCAAGTGGACAGTGACAAGCTGAAATGGTTAAACAGTCTTAGTCAGGAAAGTTACTTGCTTCAGCGTTCTAAATGGATACTAGAAATGAGACTGCAGTGTAGGTGTAGTTGTAAGTATGTTCTCGTTACTTAACTTATTTAGGCGGGCACGAACAATTTAACTTCAGTAGAAGTTATGCATTAACTCTCCTAAAGTATTTTCTAAAGTCAAAATATTTTTTTGCCATCTCTAAATTAACTTACGTAGCCGAATCCGTTTCCAAATCGGCTTGGCAGTATTTGCGATTCTCACCACGATTTATTTCAAGATCGTTTTGAAGTCGTAATGAAGCGATGCGGATTCGTATCTTGAATATATTATTGCAGCATTTTAATATCTAAATTGATTTCAATTTGTATACAAATCTTCAAATGTTTTTTCAAAACATTAAAAAATTATTTTAATTAGAATTATTGTAATTTTTTTTTCACATCATAACTTAAAATGTCTTTTCATATCACCATTTAATTTCAAATAATGTAAAAAATAAGAGGAAAATAGCTATATTATTTTTAACGCATAATCCAATTTACAAAAGCGAAGGCAAATTGAAATAAATTAAGATTCTTGTTTCTTAAACATTTAGGTAAGTATGACAATTGTGGTACCCAAAGAACACAGTTTTTGGTAAAAACTTCGGCATACTGATTTATTTTTTAACCTATGTAGTAGTTTTCACAAACCCCATTAATTCTGTTACTCTGCGAAAACTAATAATTGCCATAATCTGTCTGTACGGCCACTCTGTTAACACTGCTAGGTGTTGATCCAGTACGCTTTATAAGCCTATAATATCACCAATCAGGAAAATAAATTTCCAAATCGGTTCCGCAGTTCTAGAGATCACTCCCTTGCTCCCTTCCCTACATACAAAATATAAACAAAATAAACGTTACATGTATAGTATGGAAAACGACAACCACAACCTGCGCTACTTTATCCATACTTTATTACATAAACGCACTAATTCTCGCTTTATAGGTGGCGAAATATACATTACGGAAACCTCCTCGTGGTTACCACGCTCAGTTAAGTTAGTTCGAGCAAGTTTATGTATCAATGCTGCGAGTTTGCCCCCTCTTTGCCGGTTACCCCCTCTACTATCTACGTCACTGGCCTTCACCCTAACCCAGCACTCACCTGGCCTGGACTAACTTTAAATTGTTAGCTGTAACATTGCTTCCCACTCCACTAACTTTATTTGTTTCTTACTTACTATTCCCAACTTCTGATGACAGTTTTCTGGAAAGCCCACTTAAAAGCTCCTCTATTATTCTTGACGCCGCCTGTGGGTGGTTGCTATTTATTATTATTGTGCTCTATTTAGAATAGCGAGGCTGCGAGGAAAGTATGTAAACATTATATTTGTTCACTTTTCTTTAGGAAATAGATAGTACAATACATATTTACCATCAATTAGTATTGGTCGTGTGGAAGATTATCTGGCTGTGCAAAACAGTGTTCGCAGATAACAGAACAGAGGTTTTTGTGGAGCTTTGGTACACTTTTAAATTTAACCGCCCCCAAGTAGCTAAACGCAGTGCATTGTAATCTAGTCTCTAGTGTCTAATATTATTAAAAACATTACTTTGAAATAGGTGTAAAGAAAAATCTGATATATTTTTGCTCTGTTGTTCTTTTCTTGTTTGTGCAAAAATCCACTGTTTTTCGCCGTAATAACCAAGCATTTCTACTGAATGCGCGAGCTTATGAGTAAGGTGCTCATGAAAGGCTAAATAAAGGATATACGCCGAGAATCATAGTGTCAATCGTCTAGGGAATGATGGAGAAATATTTTAATACGAAATGAAGGCGCCGCGCAAGCGAGGTCGACGCCGCACTACACAGAGTATATTAAACAGTACCAACAGAATATATTATGAAACTAGCTTTTGTCCGCGGCTCCGCCCGCGTGGTATTCGGTTATCGCGCGCTTTTCCCTCGGGAACTGTGCATTTTTCCGGGATAAAAAGTAGCCTACGTGACTCTCGGGCCTATAAATTATCTCTATGCTAAAATCACGTCGATCCGTCGCTCCGTTACACACATTAAGTATGGATTGTACAAAAAGAGCCACCATACTTGTACCATTGGATATAGTTAATGAGCGATTGGTCGATACTCGTTCCAGTGATAGGAGTAAATTGTATCACAGAAATGTTATAAAAATTGAGCAAGATGTTAATAATATTTTCATCACACTTGCTCGTAAACAGTGTCGTAACATGCAGGCTAGCTTGGTTGCAACCCCCCTAATAAAACCCTCGACCTTAAGTGCTTGTCATGAAACCCGTGGTCGGTAAATGAGTCATGGCACGTACTAATTTTCATGTCATGAAGCCCAAGGTCGGTAAATGAGTGTGTTACTGCATGGTGTGCTGCTGCTCCGTGCGCGCGCTGCACACGCACGCCATGCACATGCTGAGCTGGCACTGCCAAGAGCGAAGTCAGCGGTATCAGCAATTTAAAAAAAAAAATAGTTTTTCTTTTACAAATATATAATTTTACTCGCAAATGTGATGAAAAACATTGTATGTCGCACGGGCGGTACTAGAATTACGAACATCAACTCGTTAAAGCCCTCAGTCTTCGACTTCGGGCTTCTAATAGACTCTCGTTCGTAATTCCTTATTTACCGCCCTTAAGATACAATTTACTATGAAATACTCGTAGTTGTAGAACACATTGTTTTACTCCCAGTGTATTAAAAGTGTGTGCTGTGTAATTGGATATAACCTAACCAACAAAAAGTTGGAAAACCCCCGACTTTGTCATTTCAAATCAAGTTCAATATCTCAAAAACGACTGAACCACTTTTGATGAAACATATCTAAGAACCATCGCTAGAAAACCTGCTTTCAAATAAAAAACCGCATTCAAATCGGTCTACCCGTTTAAGAGCTACGGTTCCACAGACAGACAGACACACATAGCGGTCAAACTTATAACACCCCTCTTTTTGTGATGGGGTTAAAAACATAGTTGGTTCATACGTGATGATGTGCGTTTCATGCCACGTGTATAGTACAGGGTGTCTATCTACTATGCTATTGTTGTGACGTAGTATTGCAAATAGGCCAATAGAAGGGGGACATATAATGTTCCGTTGGGAGCGTGATATTTGATTTCATCACGGCGCGAGGCCCGTACAAGGACTCCGATATAACCTAATTTCCAAAAATAAGGTTCCTTGTTTATTCAATACGATAAAATATGAGTTTGTGGTTGTCATTCGATTGGATCGATAATAACGTGGTTATGAGTCACGTATCTACCATGCAACATCTCTGGTTGTTAAAGAATGGATAAAACAGTACCTCTGTGATTACTGTCCTTTATTTATTTGCTAAAAAAAATCTCGTCAAATCATTTTATGTAGATTTGGATATTGTTACGTTGCCTTCGAATGGAAACACAAAGAGCTTTGACTCAAACAAAATGCGCTATTAAAATATGAGTCGCTCACAACTTACGTCAGAGAAAAGTCGATACGGCAGAGCACATAATAGTAAACACCTTTTATGCTAGTCGTAGCAAAGGTCCAGTATTATGTACAAAGAGCGAAGAGAGTACCAATCGTGCGGCCGCCATTGTAAGGTTATTATTTACGAGCGACCGCGGCCGTCATAAATCAGTATCTTGCCTTTACGTGGTAAGGAAATAGCTCATAACTTTGATTGGCCTCTTCACAAAGGGTCTCACCTTCGCCCCACTACAGGTCAGCCTGCATTAAATATGCACACTCCTCACAACAACAATGTGTTTGAATGCAGCATGAACAGCACAATAGACACTGATGTGAAGTATCCTTTATGTTAAAACAAAACCTCCTTTATGCTAATTCGGTAATGAATTGCGCACCATTATTCTAGGAAAGAATAATTTAGGCCCATTAAAGCAGCTTGGCTAAGTCCATTACATTAAGTCCTGCCCTCTTATTAATTGAAGAATTTTATTGGTTCTACAAAATCTTAATCTTATTAAAACAACGTTCGGACCGCTAAATTTAAAAAAATCGACTAAATAACTATCTCTTAGGTTAGGTACTCAAAGATAAATATATATAATATTTATTTTATTACTTCGTCCTCGATTTTACTTGGATTGTTTTAAATTTAATAATTGTAATGTGCAAAATATGAAACGAGGTTTCCTGGAAACGTTGAACTTAATAAAATCACTCAACCGAAACTTCAACATGTCACACGACAGCTACTTAGTCGCCAATTAAGAATAGGGTCCCGCTCCTGTCATAATTATCTTTAAGAAAGTCCTGCAGATACGCAACTTATGTGACTGTTTAGAAGTGGGTCAGTGTCCCGTGAAAGTTTCCGCGAATGTGGTCCGCCAGCCCCATTACCGCGGCCGATCAAAGCCACCGCCTCTCCACAGAAGAACCCTACACCGCGAGCACTCTGAAAATCATGCGTTTGTTTTTATTCACTAATATTTTTCTACTATCTATACTTTTTCGATATTCAGATACATACGTCGAAAACTTGAAAGATCTGCTTGCATGGTAATAGGCACCAAAATTATCATTCAAAAAAATTTAAATTCGTTGCTTGTAAAATTAAGACATTTACAGATAAGCAGTGTGACTGAAAAATTATTTTGAGTATAAATTTTCGTTAGGTACTTTTTTTACCTGAGTGCTGTTCCTTTGTTTTTAAGAAAGATTAGGTTAATAATATTTTGTACGTATGTAATTTATTATCGTAGGCTTTTGTACTCGTAGGAACATCACCCTCAAACGCCTTTTAAAGTATACATACTGGTGGGTGGTAGGTGTCATGTGGGCGCTCAGCACCCGTGAATGAAATGACAACACTGATTGACTAGAGAGCCACGTGATGGTCGGGCCCGGTGGTGGTCTAAAATTACTATTCAAAGCCTGAGATTAGGTGTAGTGTAGATCATAAAATAAATAACATATGGAAAGTGCTGGTGTGAAAACGGACTGCCAAGTTTTTAATTATGTAGACGCAACATTACTAGGTATTACAAAACAAAAAACTGTTTGTTTTGGTATTTCTTAAATTTTTACACGAAATTTTTGCTCAAAGAAAAAGTGTATTATTTTATTTTATATTGATCAGTTTTGATATCAGTCATCGTATATGTAAGTGGAAAAACTTGATTCAAAAATCTATATTCCCGTGATAAATTAATGTATGCTCTGCGAGCGGCGTGGAGTGCAGTAAGCCGCGCGTCTGCATAATTATCACAGTGTTTGCTACCTATTAACATCAGAGATCAACGGCGAGTCGCTTCAGGCGGAATCTGCGAAAGATTTCTGTAATCTTGCCTCTAAAACAATTGCACTGACACTGAATAGTTAACAAATTTTAACTGCCGGGTAACTATGGATTTAAAATTAACCTGAAATATTTCAGCAAATGGCTGGGATAGTCTGACAAAACTCCTTTGCAAAATCAGAGCATGGAGATGTTTGTCAAAAATGCCCTGGGAAATAGTATAGCCTAAATTGAATAAAATTAATTTGACTTTGACTATCCCTGTGCTCTGTTAAAATACCATACTTATATAAAAGCCTATTTTCTACCAGCATTCTGTAATGGTACCTTCTCTTTTGATATCGACTGTACCCACTCAAGTCAGCGAGTATGCGGGGTTTCACGCCGCCCTTAGAGCACTCGAGATCGATGTAAAAGCGACATTGCTTTCTTTTACACACGCCGGCAGTAGCAATATGCGCATATTTAGGTACTTGCGGCATATGCGGGAACTACATTGGGAAACACAGCCACACCCGCGCTGATTGCCATTTATTGAACTGGAAATGAAAAATATAACTTTTAGATTGAACTAGAAACCAATTGGCGTAGCTGGTCGTGAGGTGTACCGCGATAAAACAATAGGTACTGATGGAGTTGGTCAAACACGAATTGGGCTTGGGCTATGCTCCGTTTTACAACCAGCTCGGAACTGCCTGACGGCCGTACATCCCTGTATTTAAGCAAGCCACAAATTGAACTGGATATGTTTTCAGTATATAAGCGTAATCTTTTATCCGTATATACAGGGTGGCCCGTTAGTAGTACGAAAAACTTACCTAAATGGGAGATAGAGTAGGAGATAGGTGGGGAGGTCATCTACCAATTATAAAAAATGACCTTCGTAAGTCTCACCGTTTTCTAGAAATTTCAATTTTTATGATTTTTTGATAAATGTATACCCGCACTAAGATTTCATGTTGTGATATTCGGAATTAATTGTTTTATAACGTTTATTTTTATTATTAATTGAATCAGGCGTTAGGTACTTTGCGGAGCTCCATATCAATGAACTTAAAGAATTTCTTTGCTCACCCGCGCACGTATGATAGCCAAGTTTATTCAAAATATGCGTGTTCACGCAGTTCCTCCACCTCCACACTGTAAGAACACACACAAATCACACAACCCCATCTATCACCACCACCAACCACACTACACTGACGCGTTTCGAACTCAACCAGAGCTCATCTTCAGAAAAACACAACCGTACACCATGCTACCAGATGTTAGACTAACAAACCACAACAACCGTTTTGTTACTCCCTAAGTATACCTACCTATATTTTTTCTCAAACAAAACAAAACTACCCACAAAATATTAATAAATTTTAATCGTCACATAAAGCTACCTTGAATTTATATTTATTTACTGTCAAGGTGTATTTTATTAACTGCTATTGCTGAAATTAGATCCAAGCCGTAGCAAGGGAGATATGATACTAAATTTACCTGCTCATTAATAATAGATCCCATAGTACTGTACCTAATTATCTCCATGCATTCTAGAACATCGAGATTTTAATTGAAAAATAATCTTGAATAGTTGTGTATCAGATGCAAAAAAGCATTTTGAAAAAACTATTGCAGTTTATTTTATTTTATTTGACCACTGTTTAGCTTACTAGCTTAAAACATTTCCATTTAATGGACATACAAGAATGATAAGTAATCTAATCAAAAAAACATTAACAAGAAAAAAAATGTGCATAGTGTTTTTCTTTAAAAAAAAATGTATGCTCAATTACATTAGAATTCAATCTTACCGTAAGATTGGCTTAAAATGTAAATGAGTTTTTTTAATTAAAACGTGTGAAGTCAGGTTTTTTATTTATTTGATTTTGCATAGCTGCTGAATTAAACCAGTGCATTCTGATCCAGTTCGCGCGTCAACTTAGATAAAGTGGTAATACTGACTTATCGCGTTTTTTAGTGTAGGTTGGTACTTATTGTTTTGTGCATCTTGACCAAATTTTAGAAGAAGAGGCAAAACCTAAATTGAAAAAAATGGCAATAGTTTTTTCAAAATGATATTTTGTATCTGATAACACCGAGTACTGCCCTTCCGCAACGTAACGTTTGGCAACCTGTTTCATTTCGCAAACTCTAAAACTGTAAATATTTCAGGATTTATTTCAGGGCCATCGTGTAGAACCCTTTAGGTTAGGTTAGTTTTATAAAAATCCTGAAATATTTACAGTTTCAGAAATATTAAACAGGTGGGAAATAAAAAGTTGCGAAATGAAACAGGTTGCCAAACGTTATTCGCCGAAACATTAGTAAACCCTGATAACACAACTAATCAAGATTATTTTTCAATAAAAATTAACGCAGAAAATAATCAATTCCGAATATTACAACTTGTAATCGTAGTGCGTGTGTAAGAGAGAGAGAGAGAGAGAGAGAGAGAGAGAGAGAGAGAGAGATTTACACATATTCGATACACAGAAAAAACACGTTAGGAAGAAATTATTATTATTATTAAATTAATTAATAACATCGAATAGTATAAATAGATATAGTGTAGATGACCTGCCCACCTATCTCCCATTTAAGTTTGTCGTATACTTACGGGACACCTGTAAGTAGATAAAGAAATGAAAACCTTTATGATCATTTATTTCCAAGTTCAGTGTTTCGAAACCAAATGAAAGCAAGTATTAGTTGTTGTCTTATTTTAGGCTTTAGTCCCCGAAATGTTACAAATTTATATATGTAGATAATAATAGTAAAACTATAAATCTTATTGCAACTGTGGGATTCAACCTTCTGTCTGCCCCATACCGAACGAAAGCTGCGCACTATGTTACTTGTCATGAGTTTTGTACAAAACAAAAACAACAATTCTCAGTCCCTTGAGAAACGTGGACACATCACAAATTGTCGCTTCCCAAGAAATAAAAGTGCCCTAACAAAATGTTCTGAAGCAATTCTGCAATAAAAGAAAATAATGCTCGCTCCGGGCCCGTTCCAACAATTTGCTTAGGATTCAATATTGTGTCGTAGCCGCCACACTACTAAGCAATTTGGGGCATTTGCTGACCAAAATGGCAAATCATTTTCTGGCCTGTTCTTTTTATTTCAATGGAAAATTATTAAAATATAATAGAGTTCCTTCGAAACCTGTCAGCAGCTTACTCTTTTACTGTACATTAAGTAGTAATTGGGTCAAAATTCTTTTCGTTATCTTGTTATTGTCCCCGAAAAAATTGACGGAGTAGAGTTTTTTGTATGAGAAATAGTGGCATTTTTAATTTTTCTCTCGTTAAACAAAGAAATAACTAAACAAAATGGACCCGATACAATTTAATTTTACTTACTTATGTTGTGGTGTACAATAAAAAGTTATTGTACTCGTATGCCTTAAAAAGACTCGTCGATGTCGTCGTCTCGTTAAATATTATTTACACTGAAAATGACAAATATGGCACCACGTTTTTTTTTTTCTTAGAAGACATAAATAATTTTGTGACATTATGGTCAGAAACAAGGAAACGAAAATAATTGTGACCGAAACGAAAATTTAAAGGTAAAAACATTTTACTTATTTGCTGCGAAACGTTGGATGTTGAAAATAGATAAATACGATACAGACATCTTAAAAGATACCTCATCAAATCTTCGTAATCGAAAGAAAATTTTATTTGCATGGCGAGGAAAAGGGCAATAAAAACGTAAGTATTCTCATCCTGACGGGCTCCGTCGATTTGTTTAGGATCTAAAATGGTTGCCTCTCTTCAAGCTTGTTTCTTATTCTTTGAAGATTTTTGAAAAGGTTTAATATTAAATAAAGTCGCAGATCAGTAAATAGACGTTTGTTAGGGTTCCGTAGCCAAAATAGCAAAAATTTAAGGAACCCTTATAGTTTCGCTATGTCTGTTGTCCATTCGCGGCTTTGCTCAGAGACTATTGGTGCTAGAAAGAAAATTGGAAAAAAATTTTTAGTGTATCTCTCATAGACGTAAAGTAGGGGTGTTTTTTTTTCTTGTCCTGTATTGTGTGGTAGTAAGTAAGTATGTTAAATTTAAAAGGAAAACTATAACGGCTAAGTTTGCTTGAGAATTAAATATTAGTAGTATAAGAGTAAATAACAGCCTAAGGTATAATATAAATATTTATACCTAAACTTGGAAGATTCCGTACAAAGTAGGAAATCCTTAGAAAAATATTACTTGTTTGTTCGTAACGGCTACGGAACCCTGTCTAAGGCGTGTCCGACACGCTCTTGGCCGGTTTTTAAAATGTACGTACTATTTACAATCAGATTTTTCCCAACCTGTTATGGTGCGTAATAAAGTTATCTAAATTGAAATTAAGATTTCGTTTATTTTGAAACTCAATAAAACTTTGCTATATTAAGGTTTTCTTAATCCCAATCAGTACTCGTTACTTACTTGAATTGAATAGCTTAAGCGGACTGAGAAAAATAACCTTACCAAAAACTGTATGTATCATCATGTAAATAAGGTATAAAGGCGCCTAAACATGTAATAATATGTTCACCGAAAATTGATATTACGGCTATAATATAGTCGTATATCAACATGCCTCAATAAAATTTTGCCCCAAAAGTGTTTCGAAGTAATCCGCATAATAACTTGAAACCACGCCCGGCATATTTTTAGGGCGTGTTTTGATTTAGCGGCCACTTCCTTAATCACAAAAGTGTGGTAATACATGTAGATAAAGCTGATCCATGCGGTCCTAAAAGCAGTTATAGTATGCATTACAATACAATCACGGTGAAAAGTACAATGCTAGAGGAGTTTACAAAATGATAAATAATTGCATAAAACTACTTAATATCGGAAGTCATTTTGAGGATATCATTTAACTTAACTCTTGAATTGTTATGATTTACTTGTATGTAGTAACTTGTGCTGTGTTTTATGTAGTACTGTTATGTAGTTAATAAGAAATTATACAAAATATTCACATTAAATGAAAAAGAAGCAATTAAATTTAGAAATGGTACCCATGACATTGTGCTCATTGCTGGTGTTTAACTCTTGTTATTATATAATTAAATATCATTGTTAATTATCAAACTCAATTTTCACAGTGTCATACTAAATACAGAAGGGATCAAAAAATATAATTCCACTAAAGCTTCAAATTTATAGTAACTATGTAGTAGAATTACTAATTCCCCAGGTACAAGTTTACTAACTAAATTCAAAGTGCTTTATTTATCAAATAAGCGCATTATAGTCACCATCATTGATGTTGATGTACTTTCCTAATACGGCCCAAATGGTCGCACGTTTTTCATTAAACTCCCAATCGTCGTAAAACCCCTTATTACCTTCAAATTAGTTTTAGCGAACGGTCAGGCCGAGCTTAGCGATTGGCGCGTTACCGATCATTTCAAAATAAGAGCCTTTGCATTGTTACTAGGAATGCCATTTTAGTCGGCAGAATGAACAAGCAACGTTAACAATAGTGAACTAGGTAAACGTTCGAGTGCTCGTCACGCTAATGCCTTATAGACGACATTCATCTCATCTCTATTGCTAATGTAATGACATAAGAATATAGATGCCAACCATTGGGACAGTGACGGGCACTCGTACGTTTAACTTAGAAGGAAATGTTTTCAATTGCGCAATGTTGTGGTTGGACTCTACAAATCGCTAACTTCAAAATTTTAAATCTTTTGCTTAAAAGAAAGAAAGACAGAACATGATGGTTCTTGAACGCAAAATTCCCGAAGTATATTTATAAATCACAACCATGACTGGCTTATTGATACGTTTATTCTGTATATTGAATATTCGTGGAAGCAGTTATGGTTCAATAAAATGTGTGAATAGGTCTCCCGCTTGTAGCACAGGTCAGGTCTAGCCATAGTCTGCTCCCCCCTCCTGCGTACGAGAACGTCAGTCAATTTCCATAATGGAGCGATGTCGGCTTTTCGCTGACCAGCTGTTATTGTACGTGGTGCTGCCTACAAAGCTCTTTGTAATCCGATGCCCGTTATAAAACCTACGATTCGGTGAAAGCTACGAAACGGCTATTGTGCTTAATTGAAAATATTTTACCATATTGCTCATGAGTTTTGTTTATAATTATAATGGTGTGAACATTTACGCTGTACGTAATTGGTTTATCTTGGAAGGCGTAAAAGTGCTCTTATCGTGAAATTGAAAACGACAGCAAAGTATAAATTACAAGTTACTTTAATTTTCATTTATTTAAATTTTGTATGTACAAGAAACATTGGATTATCTTAATGGGTGGAAAATAAAACATGAGTTTAATTTTCAATTTATTTGTTACTCGCAATTTCGTCTACTAAAATTTCGTTTATCGCATGCTCTCGGGAATAACTATTTTTTTCTGGATACCTAAAAAGTATCCTCTATTTTCATTAAATGCGAGGTACCTTGTTGTTAATTCTGGTCTTATAATATGATGTATGCAAAATTAAATGGCAATTGGTTCAGTTTTCAAGGCGTAAAAGTAGAACAACCAAACAAACTCTCTTTCGAATTTAAAATATTAGTAAGGGTTTATTCGTGAAACCCATTAGGTAAAGCTTTCAAGTGATTAAACGTCGGAGCATTAAATTTTACCACACACTGATTACCTATTATGCAGATGTTTACATCGTCGTATTGAACCGAAATTCAACATTACCAACAAACTGACAATCAATTTTTTTTTATTCTACTGGATGGCAAACGAGCAAGTGGGTCTCCTGGTGTTAAGAGATCACCACCGCCCATAGACACCTGCAACATCAGAGAAATTGCAGATGCATTACCAACCTAGAGGTCTAAGATGGGATACCTCAAGTGCTAATAATTTCACCGGCTGTTAATTTATTTGGTTGTTAGGCACCGAGTCTAAACAAATTGTTCACTTAGGAGTGGGCGAGAAACGCCATATGATCGCAACGCAAGTAGGGTTACCAAACCTAGAGGTATCCCTAACACAGTAAGAATATTAATGTTTAATTTAGATTTCGATCAAGATTTTTGGTTCGCACTGGTCTTTAATACTACAGCGAGATATAAAATGTATAGCTTTTTAGCACAAGAAATCTAGTAAATGCATACCTATCCCACGTAAGCTTATTCCTACGGAAATCAGTTTGGTAAACTTGTCAGTTTTTCACATGGCAGCCCTAACAGCGAGCAGGATGCGGCGCGGCGCTCGAAAGTGAAGGTGCCCCCCCCCCCCCGCCCACAGCCTCCCGCCGCAGACGGCAGGGAAAGTACTCCCGCCACGATATTGATATTATTATCTTTGATGTGTCACGGGGAGGTTCCAACGCGTGTTTTAAATCGAATATGTTTGGCTTTTTGTAACAAATTGTCGCAGTAAATCTTTAACGCGTTCGCGTGTTAGCACAAAGCGTATTTTTTACGACGGTTGCACGTTAATTCTCAAAGGGTATTGACGAAAGACTTGGCTGAGCTGAGGGATTGTGTTGTTTTAACATGTACCTACCAATCTACCTCATAATAGGCGCAAAAAAAATGGGATTTGTTAGCTCTCTACACCATTTTTATCTCGAACCAAATAGCAGCTTACAAGCTTTAAGTTTACTTTGTTTCAAAAACTAGATACCTTGTACCGGCCTGCGACAATGCACCTGCACCTGCACCTGTGATATCCCTCGTGTTGACAGGTGACCCATGCTCGGTTGCCCCATCTTATATAAAAAAAATAAAAAAAAATAGCCGTGTTGATACCTACTCTCATCGCCTTAAATATCCACCAAATTTCGTAGATAGTTTATATTGTGTTTAAGATAATGTTTGTTGTCACCAGGAAGATAGAAAATTTCTGAGAAATTACCTTTTCTTTTTTCCTTGTGTCGATAACATAAATAAAACCGTGGTCTGCCTAGCCCGCGTCGTCCGTATACAATATTTATGATTAGAGAAAAGATGTAGAGAACAGAGAGTTTTGCTAACAGTAAAAACATATTAAAAACAGTACTAAAATTTACCATTTTTACTAGCATGTAGTATATTTTAATAAGTTTGTTACGCATGTGAGTGCACCCATGAGACTGCGGCGTAATTTGAGTTCTCCCGCTAACGAGCCGGCCCTCAAGTGCGCCTCTCGAGCGTGGCTGTTGCAAACGAGCTGATTTCCTGCGATTCGTGGCGCATTGTTTAGACGCATACTCTTATAGTTAGCGACCTTAGATTCAAACCCCTACCCTTTGTTAGGGATTTCTGCGTATGCTAATTAATATTGTTTGCTTCTAATGAATTTTAGCTAAGCTTTAAAAATAAAACCTAACAATAGGTGTCTGATGCATGTCTAGTCTTTCAAGGTATAAATAGCCCCCTGTGGTGGAGGCTCCACGGATCGGGCTGATAGAGTTATTTAAAGAACGTTTACACGGGCGCGTGTGGGCAAGGTGCTCGTGGCCGCGGTGTGAGCAAACAGCGGCGGGAGCGTCTGGCGGCGCGCGGCTAATTACTGGGGGGCGCGACGGAGCGCCGTGCTCCTCAATGGCGCTCGCAATCCAACACACACGCCAACTTGATGGAAAAGTCACTACATACGATGGCATGCACACATTCTCCGCTCCCTTTTTTTGTCCAAACAGCGTTTTAGGGCTCCGAATAGAAATAAAACGAGAAAAACAGAATTGGTTTCTTTCCACGACGACAAAGCCGCGCTTCGGAGTCAAATATGACAAAAAGGGTCTCCCGTATTAATTTTACGACAAGACCAAGAAAGGTCGTAACGCGAGTTTCCATTAGCGCCTGGCCGTCAAAGCAAGTGTGATTAATCTAATTTATCCGTTTGAAGCAGGTAATTACGGGACGTAGGTGGAGGGAGGCATTCTTTCTGCTGCTTAATGTCCTGTAACCCCCGCCAAGCCTGTCGTCGTCACTCGCCTTAATAATTTACAACACATTAATTTCTACGTTTAGTGCTTTGCGTTTCCTAGGGAATTGCGTTTAATGCTCTTTTGCGACATTTAAAACTCATCGAATCCGTGTTTATGGATGCTAATGACGTCAAAGCCGTCTTAAAAGCAATCTTTTATATTTCACTGTAACAAAACGAGAGGCACCTTAGACATTACAGCTAAATCGATTCGCATTAATTTTCTGTTGATTTTGATTAAAACTAATTAAACAGGCTAAACGTTCCGATAGGTCCCGCTCGAAGCAAGTTTCGGTCCGAGAGCCGCTCGGGGGGAGAATATTAGCAGTCGCGTCTTTCCCCTTTCTTTCCCTTTGCACGCAGATAATTAACTGCAGGTACCCCTGCCCCGCGTGGGGACACGGGTTCAAATTTTATCCACAGCAGTAATTTAAACAGCGGCGAGTTGTCGGGGCGTTTTGAGTGCGCTGCTACAGCGATAGGGTTGGAACAATTTGTAGGGTGGCTAGGTAAATGACCGTGATTATATTGATTCCCGAATACGACGTCTCTGTCGGCAACCCCATCCCAAACCCCAGGATTTATGAGCTTTATTTTTTTCCAGTAGCGTCTAATATTTTGTACTGATATCACAAAGAGCGCGCTGTTTTCTATGCAAATACGATCGCGCACCCAGACTAGGTAGGTAACGTCAATAAAGATATCCTGACACTAAGCGACTACGTTTTGAACCTACTCGCATTCAAACGATCCCATCAGAATAATCTCTTTTGATATACCCCTATGGTATATAATTTACATATTTTTGCCATTAGGACGTTATAATAACTTGTATCAGATGAAAAAGACGGCTGCGTGGTTAGGTAGCTGGGGTCGTGTACATTGTTTGCGGAATTATCGCAATACAAGTGCGCCCCGCGGTTGCCCCCGCCCGCTAGCCAGACGTATAAATCAAGAGCTAATGCCGCCGCATCCGGCGCGTCTCCGCTCAGGCTCCCGGCACACTCCCGACTCCCGAGTGATAGCAGATCGATCAAGAACGATGGTTAGTCAGTTAGCAATAGATGAGCTGCTGTTGTAATTATTAGCTTGCGATGATCATCGATCACTTATCCAGAGAAACATGAGCGTTTTAGACTAATTGGGTGAAATTTACTTTCTTTAGACGACCAGATAGCTAAGAAGTTAGAGAACCTGCTGACTATCAAGTTTGTGGTGCCGGGTTTGATCCCCGATCGGGGCAGATGTTTGTATAAAAAATATATATGTTTGTTTTCGAGTTTTGGGTATTTAATTAAATATGTATATAAGTATGTTCTATCTACTTAAGTGTGTTTATCCGTTGCCCAGTATCCTTAACATAAGCTTTGCTTACTTTGTTACGAGGTCAATTAGTGTCAACTGTCCCGTAGTAGATATTTTGTTTTATTTTGATGTGCCATGTGATTTGATTATCATTTCCCCAAATTAACGAAGTGTGGCAAGTCTTTAATTAATTAACATAGACCTCATGGAACCAAAAACCTCTAGCCTTATACGAGTATGCTGAATGAAACGTACATCTCACGTCTTACTGATATGACTTAGTGAATATTTACAAACAGCGTTAGAACAACGTGTATGAATAAAGATTGTCTTCCTGATAATAAAAGGGGCTTCTTCATAGAGACGAGGCGACAATTCGCTTGTTTTCGTGTCGCGTCGCGCCGGTTCCAGAACCCTCCCTTACTCTTACGTAGACTAAAACGCCAATTCAAATGCTGCCGGCATTCATAATCCGTTAGGAGCATAGGACTCTTTCAATGGGCGAAGATGAATCCAGCGGGTTACTTATCCACATACTAGGCAAGTTGGCAGCTTCAAATTTTTGCATGCAATTTTCATCGTAAATACTCGTATGTATTGAAATAAAAGAAATTGATTTAAAAAAACTACTTACACCACATATTTACCTCGTCATTTCAGATTTTATACGTTCCATGTAGGATACGGGCCTCCTTCCATAATTATACTTGAGCTAAGTTCGCACGCAGGCCCAATGTGGATTCAGAACTTCACACACGCCATAATATTGAATCTCTTCGCATGTGTGTACAGTTTTATTTCGCTGGAACGTTCAAATGTAATTGCGCACATATTTTTTTAACAAATAAATCCTAGAGATCCTTAAAGGGTTGGGCTGTAAATCTACGCTGTGTGCATGCGCACTTTGTGTGCGTCCACAGCATACGCTGAGCCCAATCCATTTATCACACTTATAGCTTATAGCACTTAGTGATGTTAAAAGTAGTTATAAGTTTAATGTGTTTATGCTTATTAATAATGTTTATGTTGCTCTAAGTGTGTTAATAAAGGCTTATTCTATTCTATTCTATTCTAGAGGTGCAAGCACAGGCTCGAACTCACGACTCTCTGTTTGAGAGGCCACAAGGCAAACCACTAGGCTACAACGGCTTCCGATATTTAACTTTACCTAATGTCAAAATGTTATCTAAAACGGTTTATTATTACTTTGAGACCGTATTACACCAGTCGTGGTAAAAAACAAATCGTCTAGCAGACATTCACGCAAAACAACATTTAAATTTCGCTCAATTACTTTCAGTTTTACTATTTAAAAGCCAGAGATGCTTATTTTGCACTCGTATCATGTCGGGAAAATTTAACATTTACAGCCGAAGTTACGGACACAATCCTGTAATTATCCGGTAATTATTAGCTGTACCTGCGTTCGGGACGTTCTGGTGCGGCCTGCGGGCACTTAATGCAGTTTCATGTATTTTCCACAGCAGTAATATACACACAAGCTCCAGTGAATTATTTCGAACCATTTATTATTCTTATCATTCGTGGTGGCCTAGTAGTTTGTCCTCTCAAGCGAGTTTTTCAAAATTCATGTGCGAAATTATGTTTGAAATTTACCATGAGCTTTAGAAGGAAAACATCGTGTGCAAACCCGCACAAATCTGCTAAGTAATTCAATGGTGTGTGTGCCGCACCGGACCCGCATGGGAGCTACGGCCTAAGCCCTCTCATTCTGAGTGGAGGCCTGTGCCCTGCAGTAGGACGTATACAGGCCGAGATGTGATGTGTTATCCTCATACTAGCTGCCACGGCTTGCTTTAACATCATCTCAGTATTCTATAATGCCGATTTATCTATTCAGGTTAACTCGGACGTCTTTTCGTAGCCCGGATATTAAAGGCTCTCTGAATAGGTCATTTTTAAGGTCGTAAAAGGTTCTATTAGCAAAATACTTTACGAGCTCTCTCGGAAATTGAATTTGAAAGATTAGGATAGAAAATAATTCAACAGTCTCCGTATTTTTAAGACTCCTTGCCCGTCACAAAAAGGGTCTGGACAAACAGACGAACGGACAGACA
The DNA here is from genome assembly GCF_025370935.1 of Choristoneura fumiferana. Lineage (NCBI taxonomy): Eukaryota > Metazoa > Arthropoda > Insecta > Lepidoptera > Tortricidae > Choristoneura > Choristoneura fumiferana. The sequence continues at coordinate 14,953,790 of NC_133474.1, read as the reverse complement.
GACGGACAACAAAGTAGTACGAACCCTAAAAATAATGTCAATACTTCCGTCTGTTTGTTACGCCTGCACACAAACATCGTTCAAACGATTTAATGGGATTGGGTAATTACGTAGATAATGAAAATTTCCGCGGGACTGCAATAAACTAATTCTAGCAGACTAAGGCCCGGGAAAAAGCTAGAAATAAATAGTTACCATGAAAAACAATAGCAAACGCTAAATGCAAGTCATTTCTTAATCGTCACATCCCGAGGTGGGGAAGTAAAAGATAATTTAAAAATAGGGGAACCATTGCCAGTAACGGCGGGGGTCCTAAATCGCTTGTTAGCCAGACACTGCGGGACTTCGCTACAACAAACAGGCAAATAAGGCATTAAGCCGATTTCGCAATATTAAAGAGTAGGTACCTAGTTATTTCAATAAAGTTAGGTAATTTGATTTTTACATAAAATTATTCGTTTCAACTTTTATGCTAATATTCCTGATACCAAGGCTACTCAGCCTACGCTAACCTTTCCTAAAGAGCCTTTTACGTTAATTAAAATGTAACTAACGAAATTTAACCCCCGGGCTAATTAAACCCTCGCAACTGTTTTTAACTTTTTATCAGTTGGCACCAGGGGCGGGTCAGATAAGTTGGTGTCGGGCACAGCGGAAAGTTGCCGATCGAGATGTTCTCGAGCACACACAAGACGGAGCACAAGTTAGAACAAAAAGCATAGTTTTCCAGCGTCGTCTGGCCGCCAGCGGTCGATACGGCTGCAACTATAGACGCCAACTTTAAATGCAAAGTTTTGTTCAAAACGTTCACGGCGGTAACTATTATTTAAATGACATTCTGGTTTAAGCGCCAGCTATCCCGACACCTTTGTAAAAAAAAAATATTTTTGAAATGCACTTCGCATTCAAAGCAACTCAAATTGGCTTCATGTTGTTTTATACTTTTACCAATAAAGTTCATTTTACCTATTTTAGTACGTCTGAAAATAACTGATCATGTATAATCGTATTATCACCTTTATCAACGTTTGGCCATAAATTTTAATGTTGTGGGGATATCGAAAGGATGTAGAGTAATTGAATTTGCATGGGAATTACGATATAGGATGAGTAAAATGTTATACATTTTCCGTTCCCCTAGCATCCCCTAGCGACGCGTAAACGTAACTCAGATGAGTGTCCCCGAATGATTTAGAACCCAAATTAAGCCTTCCATAGCTTCCCGTGCCCATTATCACAAAACGCCACGTTTTTGGGGTACCGTAATTAAACCGCGAGAAACCCTTATAATTTCGTTAAATCCGGTCATCCCCAGCCTCGAAGCACCTATTTAAGGACATAATTTGGTATAGGGTTTTTTTTTTCAATTCATGTTTATGTAAAAGTTATTTCCTTTATTAGTACAATAAATCACAGAGAACTTTTTCAAACTGACCACACAATACAACAATGTTAGCAACTTTCTCAAACACATTTTGCTCCGCTACAAAACTTGAATTGAGATTAAAAACTTTTTGAGGGCAACTCAAGTAATTACTTGCCTCAAGTTTAACGACTGACTTCTAACTTGTAAATTACTCTCAAGTACGTTCGTATGTATGGCTGTGCTCAATACTATTTCAGCGGAAAACATCGACTCGCAAAATTGATTTAAGCCGCTGCAGCCGATAATACTTAGTTAAAACTCATTTGGAATGTAAACCTTATTTCATATGGGGAAGGATGGAATTGGCTCCGAAAGGTGTCGACGAGGTGTTGTTAGAGCCAGCTGCCTCATTGGCTTGTTCTCAAAGCTTCCTTCCTTCCGAGACGCAAAAGAAGACGAATGATTTTTCCGATAAAAGTCAACCATCTAATAATAACATCATGGATTTATATTCGTGACAGAAATCGTTTTGCGAACGTCAACAATTAAAATGGAGTGTATTGTAAACGAATTGTTAAGAAAGTGAAATTTTCAGCTTTTCGGAAATGAAAGTATCTTAAGAAACAGAATTTGGATTATGATGCGCTGTCGTTTAAAGTTATTAATGGAAATAAGAGTAAGTAAAATCTAAAGCAAATATCGTTCTGGAAATCCTAAAATCAGTCGAGCTCGAGCAAACAGCAATCTAAATCAAAATTTGATAAATGGAAAGCTAGGTCATCTGCATTCGCACGAATACGTGATCACTGATCAATATTGAAAATGTTTAAAAGAAAAGGACAAAATAACAGAAGAGGAACTTTAATCATTCTTATCTATCCGTGATGATGAAAGAGTTAGTGATAAATCATTTTAGGCTTTCAATTTCTTGAGTCGGATTTTATTTACAGTCATGAGCTAAGGCATAGCTTAGATCATTCTGAATCAATTGGAATATTTTTATTTAATTTTGTACTACATATGTACGAATATTTGCACGCTTGTGTGTGTTACGTATTTGTGACTGATATTTTTTAGCTGTAAAATCCCTGGTCCCACTCTCTAAATATATGTTTAACCGACTTCAAAAAAAGGAGGTGGTTATCTATTCGGTTGTATTTTTTTATGTTTGTTACTTCAGAACTCCGTCATTTATGAACGGATTTGAATTTTTTAATTGCGTTCGTCTAGGAATGCCATCAATTAGGTCCCATAAGCACCAAATTAGGATCTGATGATCGGACCTTAAGAAAATCAAGGGAACTCTTGAAATATTGTAGGGACACCTATGGTAATTTGGATATATTTAGCAGTAACTTGTGTATTTGCTCTTAAAAATCATAATTTAGTGAAGTGGAACTGATGATGAAGACCACATTTGACCAACAGAGCTACTACACAACAACAAGTACTTCACGGGTTGAATTTCAATTACTTCAACACAGTTGCTAAGCAATTAATGCTCGTCGTAATGCATATTATGGTAAAATAGAACGGGTGGAGCAGCACCAGGACTCCTCAATAATGAACGTCTCTGCATCAGAAAAAGCAATCTTTCGTAAAAGGTGTCGAGCAGTTGACGTTAAACTATTGTATCTTAGATTATTTACACTATAAAGCGTGAAAATAAATATTTTATAACAACTAGTACTACAAAAAACAATGAAAATAATTTTCTACCAGTCTGAAGTCGGTGCCTCAGCACGAGACAGCAGGAGTGATTGAAGCCCAATATACGCGTATACTTAGTACCTACTCGTATGTAGGTGAGGTAGACAACTATAGGTCCACTCCTGCGGGCTCGTGCTGAGGCACCGACTTCAGACTGGTAGAAATTTATTTTCATGGTTTTTTGTAGTCTGTTAAATTTTTTGTTATAAAAAAAAATTCCTATCTTTTTTTCAATACGGTAAGTAAAAAAAACATAGTTACATATACTGTTAAACCTGCTTCGCAAAGTAAAAAGGCGTAGCACTGCTACGGCGCGGCGTAGCATATCAAATTTTCCTGAAACTATTAAGTAGTGGTGGGGTAATAAATAGCATAGCACCTGGCTTGGCTGCAGTAGTCGAGAGTCAGCACACAGCAACACTGACTTGGCCTGTATAATTTATAAGTATTAGTGTAGAGATGTTATCCTTCACCCGCAGGTGGAGTGTCGAAATGCGCTTAAATTGTTCGTTATTAACAAACTTGTTCCTGTTTTCGGATGTGTGCTTGTGGATAATTAATGAGACCAAGTTTAACGAAACTATTGGAGCATGGAAGCGGTATACTGCCAGAAAAGGATACAAATCACGGAATCGTTAAAACTTAAAACGATGTTGATTGAAGGATTTATTTTAGTTCTATTTCATTAATATACTCGTAGGTAGAGCGTTATGCTTTTCGATATGTCAAAAAAAATACTATATGAAGTGATAAAAATCTTAGTAATTAATTAACTTTGGCTGAATATAAAGGCACTAAAAGCTACTTCATGGTTTAAAACTGAAGGGTGCAAAGTTTACGTTCCGTCAAAAATTTCCGATTGCCTCTTCACAAAACCGATCATGCCCGTTCCGTGGTTGACATCAATTATTAAACAAATTTTCTCTATTGCTAGTATACCTTTTAATCAACACACGCATGAAACCACGCTTTATACAGTCACCGACAAAAATGTTTAAGTAATTACTTTGCCAGACTGTTCTAAAATCGAAAGAATCAATAATAAACTTTACACGTCACTAAATCATCCAAAAAAATTACAAATATGACAGACCGGACACAATAAGACGAAGCCTCATGTAGTTCAATTGGTGAGCAAGCTTTCCCTAGATTATCAGGTAATCCGGTCGATTACGGCGCCGTCACGCGCCGGGCCGGTTCGCGGCCGGCACAATCGCTGCGAGGTTATCCATCCCATTTAGGACTGACGTAAGAATTCGTCTTGTACTTATCTGTAACAGATGCAGGAAAAGATATGCTTTAGTACTAGTTATATTAGTTTCTAAAAGTAAAGTAAGAGATGATTGTCTGGTTCTCCACATGAGAGAAATAAGAATTGAGGTAAGAGAGAAAATGATTGATTGATACCTACATTATGATTGGTTTTTTGCAGTCTTTTTTTATTTTTTTATTTTCGATATGATACCTAAGTACATATTTGTTTTGTGAACACACGCCGCAAAAAATGCAGTGAAAGAATATTTGTTATTTCGATTTTAACTTTTGAATTGAGCAAAAATTAAAGAACTGATATCTGTACTGATAGCAGCAGTGAAAAGTATTTAATTCACATCATTTAGATTTTTCATCTCATCATAGTAAATTCAACCAAGCCGTCTGAGGTAGACACGAGTAACACGATTTCCGTGTTCTCGCTGAACACTAAATGTATCTCTTTTAAACTGGTTTAGTTGAAAAAAGTAGCAAATTACAACAAAGCGACCATCAGCTTCTCGTGCTAGTCAAACTAGTCATCCTGGATAGTGTTTGTGTAAATGTTGAGACCGGAACAAACGACAACATCCGGCGCGAAATAATTGGACAAGTTTTGAGCACCAAAAAGCTCGGTAATGCTAACCGCTAAGGACTTGACAACTATTAAAAAGTTTCGTCCTTGCTAGCTTTATTAACCGACTTCAATAAAAGAGGTTACCTATTCGGTTTTTTTTTATGTTTGTTACCTCAGAACTCCGTCATTTATGAACGGATTTGATTTTTTTTTGCGTTCGTCTAGGAATGCTATCAATTAGGTCCCATAAGCACCAAATCAGGATCCGATGATTGGGTCCTAAGGAAATTGAGGGAAATCTTCAAATGTTGTAGGGACACCTATGGTAATGTTGATATATTTAGTAGTAACTCGTGCATTTGCTTTTGAAAATCACCATTTGGTGGAATGGAACTGATGATGAAGACCACAGTTGACCATTGGAGTTATAACTCTATAACAAGTATTTCATGGGTTGAATTTCAATTACTTAAACAAAGTTTCTAAGCAATGTATGCTCCTCGTAATGCATATGGTGAAATGGAATGGGTGGTGAAGCACCAGATCTCCTCAATAAAGAAAGTCTCTTCATCGGAAAAAGCAATATTTTGTAAAAGGTGACGAGCAGTTGACATTAAACTACTTATTGTATCTTAGATTATTTACACTAAAAAGGGTGAACAAAAAAATATAAAAAAAAATTGAACCGACTTCAAAAAACCATGAAAGTAATTTTCTACCAGTCTGAAGTCGGTGCCTCAGCACGAGCCAGCAGGAGTGATTGAGGCCCAATATGTAGTGCGTAGGTGAGGTAGGCGACTATAGGTCTACTCCTGCTGACTCGTGCTCCGTGCACCGACTTCAGACTGGTAGAGAGTTATTTTCATGGTTTTTTGTAGTCGGTTCAATTTTTTGTTATAAAAAAAAATCCTATCTTTTTTTCAATACGGTAAGTCAAAAAAACATAGCTACATATACTGTTATTTTTTTAAAAGCACTATTTGACAAAACACTGCTTACGACCCAATTAAAATTATGGCGTAATATGAATAGCAATCAACTGATTTTAGAAGGTAAGATAATTAGATGTTGTTTACTTCGAAAAAGGTTACCCAGTTACCCGTTGATCGGGAAAACGCTTCTAGCCGTTCCTCCGACCGAGTTGTTAAAATCGCGAACTCGCGCCGCGTTTAACGAGTAGCGTGTACTTCAGGCAAGGCTGTGCGTGCGCGGGGTCAACGGCCGTTGCACTTCCGCCTCGCCGCTCTTGTTTCCGTGTATGTATACAGACCCGGCACGATATCAAGATCGAGGCCCGAAAAGTTGGGATACAACATTGATTTAGATTGTGTAGGATATGGCCTGGGTCTTGCGACTTACCGCTTCAATCCTCCCGCAGCCACGTCCGAGGGTCCTGGTCGAGGATCGGGGTTGCCGGCAAATCAGTCCATCAATCACATGCACAAAGCCAGAGGTCACTGCACTATTTTTCCGTTTGTGAAAGGGGAACCTTAAGACTATTCAAACACAATTTGTAGGCACCTGTTTTTGTGCATGCAGACGCGGCGATGGCGTTTAGCGACTAACTCAGCGAATGGCCGGCGGTGGCGCTAGTGTCCCGCCGAAGAACCATTTCCCACGTAAATGGTGCGTTCCGATTTACACAGTTTGTCGTAGACCCAGTATAAAATAAAAAGCAAAACAAACGAATAATATGAACCAAATTGTGTCGCATTATGTACTCTCACACACAAAAAAAAAAAAAATATTTTATGAAATAACTGTTACGGTACGGAACATGCCGCTCACCTTAAAAGCACGTAGTGGCTTTTAACACTCAAAAGTTAAAACTAATATTGAAAAGACGTAGAACTTAAGAACTTATACAACTAATAATTCGTAATTATTACAATTACTCTAAGGGAAGAGGACATATCTTCACAACGGGTCGTTTATAAAGGGAATTTCCCATCTTAATAGTCACAACGCGTGTGACATTGTCCGAGCCGGGATGAAGGGCGTGGATGCGCGCCAACTTCCATTGCAACGGCGGCAAGTGGTCGTCGCATACTACCACAACAGTGCCTTCTCGAAGGGCGACGCCTCTGTCTTGAAACCACTTATTACTTTGTTGAAGCTCATGGAGGTATTCTTTGCTCCATCTCTTCCAAAAGTGCTGGATGGATTGTTGAACCCAGCGCCAGCGAGTTAGGCGATTCGGAGATTCGTCTAACAAGGAAATCTCAGGCAAAGCTGTCATGGGCTCTCCGATTAAAAAATGGGAGGGCGTTAGTGGAAGTGGATCCGAAGCGTCCGAACTTAAAACGCAAAGTGGGCGCGAATTTAAGACCGCTTCGACCTGACACAAGAGCGTATGCATCTCTTCGTATGTTTGGGTGCGAGTACCCACTACGCGATAAAGGTGGTGTTTAAAATTGCGGACCCCAGACTCATGAAGTCCTCCGAAATGGCTCGCGTAAGGAGGTTGAAAATGCCACGTAATTCCCTGTTGGAGGGTGCGTTGATTCAGTGCACCTTGCACAGAGTCGTTTCGTAAAAACTCGTAAAGTTCTTTAAGATAATTGTTACAACCGATAAAGTTCTTTCCACAGTCAGAATAAATATCCGTGCATAAGCCACGTCGGGACGTGAAACGTCGTAGGGCTGCTAAAAAGGCTTCTGTGGAAAGCTCCGAAACTAGTTCGAGATGTATGGCCTTTACGCTCATACACACGAAAACTGACACGTAACATTTTATTATTTTAGCATTACGCACTTTGTTCGCACGTACATAAAATGGACCGGCAAAATCTACCGCGGTCTTTATAAACGGTCGCGCGGGGCGGAGACGCACTGCAGGGAGCGGTCCCATGCGCGGTTGGTTGCGCGTCGGGCGCGCGCGGAAGCACGGCACGCAGCGATGTATGCGCTGCCGCACGATGTCACGGCTCGACAAAATCCAATAGCGCTGTAAAAGCGCGTGGCGAACTGACTGCGGTCCGGCATGTAAATTACACAAGTGTGCATCGTCAATGATAAGATCAGTTAAAGTATGTTTTTTAGGTAAAATCACTTGATGTTTGGATTCAAACGGTAAAAGAGACTTGTGGATTCGACCGCCTACTTTAAGCAAATCGTCCGTACTATCCAGAAATGGCGTTAAACGACGCAAACTATTTGATGGTACTTTACCCTGTCGGATATTAACGATATCTTCGATAAACACAGATTGTTGCGTAACTCGAATAAGTCGATTTATCGCGAAATTATATTCCGGCACGGTAATGTACTTTGAAAACGATTGTTGTGTCCTTTTACATTTCTTGAAAAACCGAAAGATGAGTGCGGTGATACGAACAAGTTTCCCGAGCGACGAAAATCGCGTAACAAAATCAACACCCTGTATAAGCGGCGCCGTTGATGCGCTGGAACACACCGATACGTTGCGTTTTTCTTCGCACGTGTCAACCACGGGGTTTTGAATCGGCCAGTGGTCCTGATTAAGACGGAGCCATGAGGGTCCGTTGTACCACAAATCATGCTGTACGAGCGCTGCGGGCAGCAGGCCACGAGACGCAGCATCGGCGGGGTTATCGGCCGACGGGACGTGGCGCCAGCGGTCCGCAGGCACGCGGGACAAAATCTCACTGACACGGTTCGAGACGAAGGTTTTCCACTCGTGCGGAGATGATCGTAACCATGCTAGTACGATAGATGCATCGGACCAAGCGTAGACTTGGTCTAAACGGACACGATTACTGTAGGTAAGTATTACCTTTTCCAGTAATTTAGATAAGAGGACTGCCGCCATTAGTTCGAGGCGAGGAATAGTGAGACACACACTCAACGGTGCGACGCGAGTTTTGGCTATAATCAGGTGAGTTTGAATGAAATCTTCTTGATCCTTGTAACGAATATATACACACGCTCCGAAAGCCTTCTCGGAAGCGTCAGCAAAACCGTGAATTTGTACCGGTTCAGAATTATTATTATTAAATATGTGACGCGGAAATGCGATTTGCGAGATGAGTGGAAGCTCGCTAACGAAAGAAGACCACGAATTTACTATGTCAACGGGCGGCGCCTCATCCCAATCGACCTTGGCTATCCATAAGAGTTGGATCAAATGTTTGGCAAACAATGTGACCGGTGATAATAACCCGAGGGGGTCGTATATTTTTGCTATTTCAGAGAGAATGACGCGTTTTGTACAATTAAGCGATGAAACTTGCACTTTAAAATTGAATGAATCGGATTTAGGGTTCCACTGTAAACCTAGAACCTTAACCTTTTTGTCATTTTCCATTTCGGCAAAAGGAACATTCTCCGGCCGCTCACCATGAGACTCTAGTGGCAGCACCGCATCGAGTAACGCTGGCGAGTTGCTGTGCCACTTACGCAATTCAAACCCGGCCGCTCTACAAATACCTATCAACTCTCGTTGTAGAGCGAGTGCGCTGGCTTCCGAATCTTCGCCAGATACGACGTCATCAACGAAAACATCATTGAGTAAAACCGGCGAGGCGAGTTTGAATCGTTCGGCTTCATCATTAGCAAGCTGTTTGATTGTACGCAGCGCGAGGTAAGGCGACGCATTCACGCCGAATGTGACTGTACGCAGCCGGTAGTCACGTATAGGTTGGTCTGGTGACGTGCGCCACACGATACGTTGAAAATCTCTGTCACTTTCACGAACAAGTATATTACGATACATTTGTTTTATGTCGGCCGTAAGCGCGACGGAATGGACACGAAATTTAAGAAGGACGTCCACTATGTCCAGGTGAAGCTTAGGACCCGTTAGTAAAACGTCATTGAGCGAATACCCACTGGTTGAGCGACAACCGGCGTCGTACACCACGCGTGTAGGCGTCGACTCACTCGATTCTTTGACCACGCAGTGGTGCGGAATGTAATAACTTTCGCCGGCTGGAGGCTGATCATCGACGGGCTCCATGTGGTTGAGGTTCACGTACTCCTGGAGACACGCGTGATAATCAGCCTTCAGCTTGGGATTGCGTTCTAAGCGATACTCCAATTTATGAAACCGGGCTAGCGCGATGGGCCGCGACTCGCCGAGAGGCGGTGAGTCGGGCTTAAACGGGAGGGCGACGACGTATCGCCCGTCCGCATCTCGAGTGTGCGTCTTTTGGAAAAAGGATTCGCACAGCTCCTCATCGGGAGTGTAACTCCGCTTCTCTGGCATTGACTCCAGCTCCCAAAATCTCTGAAGGTTGTCGTTGTCAAACGAGCTAAAACACACTTGGAGTGACCTCGGAACAGAAGTATCAAAATCTAACTTGCCTAAAAGTAAATAACCGAACACACTATTCATAGCGATCGGCGTGCCCGGCGGGCCGACGATAGTGTTGTCTAGTAACACGTGAGATAGTATATCTGCTCCTAACAACATCTCGACCGGCTGGGGCGTATGATAGCCCGGATCAGCCAACTCAAGATTTACCAAATGAGACCACCCGGTATAAGACAAGGGCACACTCGGCATTCTTGGAACCAGTTCGGGTAAAATTAAGGCATTTACCGGAATGACGGGTTGTTGTTTACCTTTAGGCGTTATTAAACACGAAACTAAACCTTTTGGATGCACGGGTTCGGTGTCACCAATACCAAACACCGGCACGTTACTATGCCTACGCGCTAGACCTAAGCGCTGCACACAAGCTTCGGTAATAAACGACGCTTGGCTGCCCGTGTCCACCATGCATCTAACAGCTGATACCTTCGTATTACCTACGCAAAGATCCACCAGGGCTGTCGATAACAACACAGTTCCCGTGCGAGCGAGAGGCAAGTTAGACGCGCAATTTCCGTGGACCGCGCCAAAAATCGGCTTATCCTGCGTAGGAGTGAGCGGGACAACAACAGGTTGCGCGGTTTCATTTACGACCGGCAGCGATTGAGCCGATTGACTCGTAAAATGGATTAAGCTATGATGTCGTTTGTGACACGTTTTACACACGAAATTAGATTTGCAGTTTTTTACGTCGTGCCCGACGTTTAAACAATTGTAACAAACACTTTTGTTTTGCACGAAAGAGTACCTATCTTGCGGAGAAAGATTTAAAAACTCGGAACATTTTGTTAACATATGTGAACCGTTGCAGTGCAAGCAAGAACGCACTTTATGACTATCGACCGTAGGTCGAGTTTGGTCTGATGACACGTTCGCGGCAAACGACCGTTTTACCGGCGCAAAACTGTTCGGACTTGCATTGTTGCTACGCGGCTGCGAATGCGATGGCAGCGCATTACCTACCCGAAGCAACTGTTTGTTAGCGTGTTGCGCGGATGTACTTGTGGAGCTAGGCGATGCCATTTCTTCCGCGGCAATTTCGCGTTGTAAATATGAAATCAAAGTGTCTACTTCGGGAATGTCGGATGGCTTGTTCAACGAACGTTCGAATCCTTTTCTCAAACTACTCGGAATTTTACGTAATAAAATATGTAGGAGAACGAAACTCCACTGATCAGTCGGAAAACCCATGACCTCTAATGCCTTCATGTTTTCCTGATAGACGTTTAATAATCTACGCACACTATACGGAGATCTATCAGAGCACGATTCTATGTCTAAAATTCGATCTAGATGTTTCGACGCGATTACCCTTTTATTTTCGTAGCGGGTAAGCAAGATTTCTAACGCAATCGTGTAGTTATCTTCCGTGATAGGTATGGATTTGATCAAGTTGTACGGTTCGTTTTTAACTGCAAGTAATAGGTACCTAAGTTTCTCCGCATTCGAGTAGGCATTGTTGCTATGCACTAGCGATTGAAATAAATCATAAAATGATGGCCAATCCGTAGGATCGCCTTTGAATTCGGGCAAAGGTAAAGTAGGTAAATTTCTTCTATCGTTACCTATCGCATCAAAGGAACAATTACTTGACCGATTTATACGGCGTTGGCGCTCATCCATCGACTTTAACGAGTTTAAGTGACCGACTATTTCGTAGTACAAGTCGTTAAAATCATTACGAACTTTTATGTTGTCATCTTTGTTAAATGATTTGGATTTGATGAGCGTCTTTTCGATCTTAGTCTGAACCTTTGTGAACTTTCTTTGGTGAGCCGCTAAGTCTATAGTACGCGAGCGAAATTGTTGTTCATTCGTCTTCGCGAGCAGAATGATACGTTTGAGTTCATCAAGAATTAAATCCCTTTCGAAAATATCTTGTTCACACGGCGATAATGCCGATAATTCTTCACCTTCCGACATTTTGCGAAACAAAAGATGGCGGGGGGCGCTAAGAATCGAACGCGTGAATTTGCAATTTGTAAATGAGTACGTAAATACTGCTAATTTAACACGACACAAACTGGAAAATATTAATCCGGTGGGAAGGAACAAATTTATGTGTAGGATATGGCCTGGGTCTTGCGACTTACCGCTTCAATCCTCCCGCAGCCACGTCCGAGGGTCCTGGTCGAGGATCGGGGTTGCCGGCAAATCAGTCCATCAATCACATGCACAAAGCCAGAGGTCACTGCACTATTTTTCCGTTTGTGAAAGGGGAACTTTAAGACTATTCAAACACAATTTGTAGGCACCTGTTTTTGGTGCATGCAGACGCGGCGATGGCGGTTTAGCGACTAACTCAGCAAATGGCCGGCGGTGGCGCTAGTGTCCCGCCGAAGAACCATTTCCCACGTAAATGGTGCGTTCCGATTTACACAGTTTGTCGTAGACCCAGTATAAAATAAAAAGCAAAACAAACGAATAATATGAACCAAATTGTGTCGCATTATGTACTCTCACACACAAAAAAAAAAAAAAAATATTTTATGAAATAACTGTTACGGTACGGAACAGGTGACAAACATAAAAAAAATACGGTCGAATTGATAACCTCCACCTTTTTTTCGAAGTCAGTCAAAAAGTGACATGTAAAGAGCCCTTTGCAGAATAATCGTTTTGATTTTGATTTTTTTTTGCATTAAAACTTTGTTTTTCTTTGTTACCAAAAAGGATGTCCGTAACATCAATTTTGCGAAAAGGAAGCGAAATTAGGTTATTTATTATTATTTAACACTATTAGTCATAAAGTTGCGCCAATATTTTGGCGCGCGCCGCCATATTGTTCAGAGACAATTGCGTCATCGTGCCGAATATTTTTAAAAAGAAAGCAGATATCCGCATTCTGCCAACTTGACGGAAACGTATTGTTTTATGCGATATTTCAGGGTTCCGTATCGCAACGGATAAAACCATCGTATAGAGAAAAACTCACAATACGCAATCCAATAGCAGCCCTATCGCTGCTAAGAGATCTCTTCAATTCCAAGCAACCTGTACAACAGAAAGCGGCAAGGAATAGAATACAGCAGGTCATGCAATGAGGGCTATCGCGTATGAATTCGCCACTAGAGGCGCTAGTGTAGCGTGAGGTGAGGTCTCCAAAATGTCAAATCTCATAGTTTTTGGGTGAGCTACGCGGGTTTATTTATAATTAGAATAATTTTGTGAATATTTTGCAATATCTGAAATTAATTATGGCAAATATGCGGTCCGGGGCAATGAATGTCTGTGTTTTGAGACAGTTTTGTCTTTCGGAAACCTTTGTCCTCCCTTTTTTTCCGAACAAAACGGGGACTATGCAACACTGTGGCATACTCGATATTTTTATGGTACGGTTTTAAGGTGTATTAAATATGATTTTAATCTAAACTTTGTTTTTACGCCCGTAATAACAGACTAAAACGTAGTGGTTGTATGCTCTTTGAAAACCTCACGCAACAGTGCGCCATCTAGTGAGACAAAAAACGATAGCCCGCATTAACACCAAATAAGTGCAATAACACAAATACCTACGTAAAAATATTCGTAGTACCCACATATAATAAGGTGGGCCCTGTAACAGGAGCAAAAAATTAAACCACAGCTTCCACTCTTCATCTTGAGCTAATTTAGTTGTACAACTTTTGAAAATAACTTGTATTATGATTTTTATTCTAGTTGAAAGTTTAATTGGACAAGCAATGTATTGCGAAATCCTTTATTTTGTTACGTGACAGGCGATATCATTTAGGCTATTGGATGCCGTACATTGAAAATACTATTAAATTTGTTTGGAATAAACATAAAGATAAAATTACTTAATTTTTGAAAGTTGCAGAACTAAAGTAGTTCTATTTGAGTAGCGGAACCTGGGTTTAAATTTTTTGCTCCTGGTCTGCTCCTTAGATTGGTTCTTACACAGAAACGTACAGATCTTCGAATTTTAATTAAATATCTTAGGAGGTTACTTAGTATTAATGAAATTAAATTGAACAGTTTACTGTGCTAGAACAGGGCAACTTCACTACAGATGTGGTCGCAAAATATAAGTCCTCCTTATTCAGCCTTAAATAGCATGCAAAAAATAAAACCAGTAGTTTTCGACTGAACGCGGCAGTAAAGATTTTTCACGTCATTGACTTTGAACATCGATATTATTGAGTGCGTATTTCTTATTTCGTCAATTCCCCCCCTACCTCCTTTAACCCCCCGCCCCCATAGGCCGGCAACGCACCCGCAGTCCTAATAATGCTGTATGAGACTATGACAACCATAATGCCATTCGAACTTTTGCTCTGCTCGGGTGGCTAAACATCTCGTGTCATTATGGCTTGTTTTAGTCCCTTGTTGAACAATCTACTATTTTCGTTATCCAGGTATCTACCCAATTTACCCAGTTTAATTAGTTAGTTTTTAGATCAACGGCTTGCCGTCACTGAAAATCAGCACCACGGTTTGCCGTGTACATTGTGCTGCAGAGTGCAATGGGGCCCTATTATATACAAACAAGGCACCTGTTATGCCTTGTTTGTTTTTCCATTGTTATGTCAATCGTAATGTTTATATTACGTTAAATAAAAACAAATGTATTTTCTTTCTTTCTTTCAATTTAACATCGGTCACGCAATGAAAACTTTTGTGAAAAATTACGGTCGCATTCGTGGAACAGCATACACTTTTGAAATGCGCTTGCGCAAGCTCCGGACCCATTAAATCTTGATAAAGCATCGAATTACCATTCCACTACCGGTTGGGACGTTACGAAATAAATCCCCATAACAAATGCAGCAATTAAAGTGCATTCAACTTGCATCTCGAAACTTGTCTAAAGAAATTCCTCTAATACTTTAAAGTTCACTGTCAGTTGTATGGTTTAAAACATCAAAGGTTATTTTCATTTAGAAGTCAACGTGACATTCGGCCTTACTGCCTTTCTGATGTAGGAACTGTCGTAAAAAATGGTGAACCAATTTACTTGGTCGACTATACTTTGGAGCAGCGACATTTTTAGAATTCAGTGTTACGTTTCGATAGCGATTTAGGGCTGACGCTTGCGCGGAGCGGGTGGTCTCATGTTGAACGCAACACCAACAACAAAGCCCATGACTTTTTTTATAACCTTTTGTTTTTCCTTTTTGTACAATGAGTATATACAAACAAACAAACCATGATGTAATATTTGGTAATAGGGTATATTAGTGCAATGTTCTGCCGTCAGAATGCAGCATTAGCACAAACCGTAAACAGTTTTTTGAATGTTTTATAAATGTCCGTAGCCATTCATAAATATCATTGTTACAATTATTTTTTGGAAATATAGCTCTATTGCTACTATTTTATTATTTATTTATTTTATTTTATTTTATTCCAAAAACCCATAGCTTAAATTAATTACAAAACATGCAATAAATCCAATTAAAGGTTTCCACAGATAATGTGAAGACATTAACAGATTAGCACAAGAAAATGGAAACAAATGAAAAACAAAACAGAAAAATTTAGAACTAAAAATCAAAGAGGCGACTGAGCCCCGGGATGCTATAGATGTAAATATAGTATTATTTTGAAGTTATTACAAAAAATCGTCATTAAAAAAAACTGACGTCAGTGCGGTTTGTTTACGGTTTGTGCTAGTGTCGCCCCCTGCGCAGAGCTTTGTCATGGCGGTTTGTTTACGGTTTATACTGTCGCTCCCTTCGCAGAGCTTTCTTAATATTCCCAATTCAACTGGTGTATTTAATGATTTAGGCGTGCGAAGCCGGCGTAAACACTAGTCCTCAAATATTAAGGAATGAATTTTCCAAGGATAATTTTGGAATCATTTCCAATCATCGGAATAGCCGAAGGCCGCGTCACCTGTCGGAATGTGTTACGACATGCGGTGCGGTTCGAAGCGCTTACGCAACGCTAAGGTGTCCATGGGGCGCGGGAAGACACTTATAAATCGAACGACCAAATATATCCGGTTTGAAGGACCAAGTCATCTGGTTCGAAGGACCAAGTACATCCGGTTCGAAGGACCAAATTCCACTAGTTAATTTTGATAATTTAATGTTGGTCGATTTTCAATCAATTTTGTGTTCTAAAAACGACGAAGCGCAAATAAGAGTATAATTAACAAAGTGTAGCGACAGATTTTAAGTAGAATCTAACTTAGCAAAATTTTTGAATCCTAGCTTTTGCCCACGGCTTCGCCCGCGTGAATTCGGTTATCACCGCTGTTCCCTCGGCATATTAGGGTAAAAAATAGCCTATCTCTGTATAGGTACCTCTAAAAATCACGTTTATCCGTCGCTCCGTTACGACCTGAAAGACGGACAAACACACACACTTTTTTATATAATTGAGATTTTTGAAAATAAATACAATAATTTAAATTAAAATCAAAAAGGCCGTGTGTGGGTGCGTTTATCTGAGCTTTTCAGTTATTTAATTAACACCTTGTGTAAGTATGTACTTATTTGGTTCTTGCATTAAATATTTCAAATATTTTATTTCAGATAAAAAAATATGTGCTTACATTTTACACCAAATAAATGTATTCAAACTCACTCACAACATTTATTGACAACAAAAACACAGTAAAAACATAAATAGGAGAAGAGAGAAAAATTAGAGACATTGTGCTGTAGTGTGATGCCAAAAACTGTGTGGTGTGGTGGTGTGTGTGTGTGTGGTGTGATTCAATTCAACTCTATTTTTAAGACTGATTGTTACCTATATTACTCACTGATAACGTAGCTTTTTATGATTAAAAGAATAAAAAAAAATGTGAATGGCTGTCGTTTTTCGATTTATAAACAAACAAACAAGCAAACATTTTGATAATGTATCTTCTTAATATTAGTGTAAGTATACATACAAACTAACAAGACCTTTCTTTGTCGCAGTCGGCTAAAACCCGGACAGTCCCACAGCATCCCCCAACATGGCCGCCGTACTGCTCGCACGGGAG